>NC_073691.1:198149373-198324891 GCF_029784155.1 Uranotaenia lowii
TAATGTTTAAAAAAATACAATAACCTAAGAAAAGTCGTTCAAAATCAACAAGTGGGAAAAAGTCATGTCAATAAACTTTTTGTTTACTACAATGCCCTTCTATGCATATGAGTGCAATCCATGTTTTGAATTGCGCGAATACTTTGCTCAGGCGAACGCTCTTTGAGTGGCATTATTTATAAAACGTTGAGAACAAAGTTTGTACAAAAATGTTTTTTTAGGTAACTAAGGATGAAAAGTTTTCCACGAATAACATAAAAAAATGATAACAATCCACATGGGACATGGAACTCATTCGCCTAGAAGGGCAGTATGAACTCGCTAATAATTGTTGAAAAGTTTTTTATCTTTCAAATTTTAGTTAATTTTTTTTATCATAGCAGAAGAAAATTTTTGCATTCGTTCGAGTTTTATATGGACATTTGACTTTTTATGTAACTTCTTGAGAAGCTGAGCTTATCCAGGTTCGACTGTATGTACTAAAATTCAGATTCCAACAATCGATTAAAAAAAACTTCAAAAAATTTCAATGATGGCCTTTAGGCCACTTTATTATGTTACGGAACTACTGCAGCAGTATCTCTTATTCAAAGAAGCGAGTGGGCAGCAGAGAATAGTTTGCATTGGCAAATTTCTATCGCCAAAACCTGATAAGCCTTTCAGACTGAAGACATTGTTGTTTTTCTTTCTGTGCTGTGCTGAGGGATTGATCCCTTATAAATAGAGTAACTTCCCGTAACATGGGCATAAGTATTGGCTGGACCATCGATCAGAAATGAGTGCTAACACACTGAAAATCGCTCTTATTCAGTTGGGAGGTTTTCCGACCAAAAAAGAAGCCATCGCCAATGCCGTTAATCAGATAAGAATTGCGGCTCGTGATAAGGGCGCTAAGTTGGTGATCCTTCCGGAATGCTGGAACTCGACCTACAGCGCCAGTGAGTTCGGTAAAAATGCGGAACTGATTCCGAAAGGTGAGACGACAACGGCTCTGGCTCAGGTGGCCGGTGAGCTGGGAATCTATCTGATTGGAGGCACCTATCCGGAACAAGATGGCGGTAAGCTGTACAACACCTGCACTGTTTTCGGACCCAAGGGAGACTTCCTAGGTAAATATCGGAAGATGCATCTGTTCGAGATGGACATTCCTGGCAAGTGTACCTTCAGTGAACCGAGTGTGTTGACCCCGGGAGATCAGTTCTTCACTTTCAACTAACATCGGAGATCTCAAAGTGGGACTGGGAATCTGCTACGATCAGCGGTTCCCGGAGTTTGCCGCGGCTTATCGGCAGTTGGGGGTGGACTTTCTGGTGTTCCCATCGGCCTTTGACACCTACACCGGTCCGATGCACTTCGAACTGATCGCCCAGGCCCGGGCCCTGGACAATAGCATGTTTGTGGCACTCTGTGCTCCTGCCCGGGATACCACCAAGGACTACGTGGCCTACGGGTATTCCACCATCAGCGATCCCTGGGGTCGGGTCTTGACTCGTGCCCGGGAAAATCCGGAAATTCTCATCCAGGACTTGAACCTCAACATGCTGGCCGAGATCAAGCAGCAGATTCCGGTTCTGCGGCAGAAGCGTTCCGATGTGTACGAGCTGAAGGTGAAGAAGTGAGGTGTGGTGTGTGTTCGTCTAAGTTAAGCCTATACATTCCGAAAAATAATGAGTTTACAAATAGCAATAAATTTGTTTATGTAATTCTACGGAACAATTAAAGAAATCATAGTCCGAATTCAGATGCAGCTTTCAGATTTCGATTAGGTAGCCACTTTTTTTTGAGCTTTGTGACTTTCAATGTTGATGTTTTTTGTTAAATTATTTGTTATTTGTTAAATTTAAGCCGATTTGCTGACCATCAATTTGAGTGATAGTGGTCGAGATAAGCTTTCGAGTCAGGATCACTATCTATGTTTTGGTTTAACTTAGTGCTGTCGTAGTGCATTTACTGTGTGATCCCAACAAATTTGAATCACCTTTCCTTTAAGTTTGGGGCTTCCTTTGCAAATACCGTGGTGTTTTTATTTTTGAAGCTTCAATACACAGCTTTCTGCACGTGACCCTCTCATTCTGATTATGAATTGGATTTTTTTTCGTAAAAACATTGGCCGAATTTTTTTAAGCTTTCAACAATATGTCACACAGCCAGAAAAATTCGTGAAATTTTAAGACCCACTTCTCTTGAAAATGAACGTGAAAAATTCTATTTTGTCAATAACTCAACAACGCGTCTAAACTAGACTTTGTTACATGGTGGAATCGATGGGGAATGGTTGAAAATGAAAATCTATCGGTCTAATTGTAATCTTCCTGGAACTGTTTTTGGTCTGATTTCCCCACCATGGTGAAAATTCCACGATGAAAACCAGGGTTATCGGAATAAAAGTAGTTTTAAGAAGACTTTAAAGAACAATCTGGCTGAAATTTCATCAATCAACCATTCTCAATCGATTCCACCATGTTACACCAGATTCAAGATCGCTGCAAGCTTTGTATGAAAATTAAAAATTTATACACTTTTGTTTTGGTTTTCACTGCCACAAAAAGCAAAAGAAAATTTAGGAAGCGATTAATTCACTCCTAAATTAGAGCAACGAGTGTTAATTTTGTATGAAAATTTGTATGGGATGGCAAAATTTTTCCTTCAAAAACCGCCAGAGATGTACTGGAAGTTTTGAAAAATATATCTTTAGTTTTTAAATATTCTTTGATTCTTGCAGCACATTCTATTTAAACAAACCTTAAACCTGACATTTACCCCAGAAAAGATAACCGATGTTTTGCAATTTTTTCAAAATTCTATTTAATCATCACTTTTCACCGATAATGAATAAAGTAACAAATAATTTGATATTTTTCTTTAAATTTTCTCCCAAGTTTAGAGCTAATTTATCAGATGGAATTAGGCCGGAACAAATTTGAAATCCTTCTTTTGTCACTGGAACCTGAAATATCACGAGTGGGGGAGGGGATGATAAAAAAAAATTCAAATTTTCAATAAATTGGAACAAAAAGGACAAAAGCTTACATTGAATAAACTTAAATTGATATACATATGTACTTATTTTTCATTCCTAGTTTGAATACAAAACACGATTCAGTTTCATAATTTCGATTCTGAGTTTAGAATAGAGAATGAAGTCCATCATTCAAAATCCATCTGATTCGAAGTTTTGTTTTTGAATTCGAATTTACAAGCTCGATCAGATATGGAATTCTGAATATACAGACATTCATATTCAGAAGCAGAATTAGAACTGAAATTTACGGAATCAAATAAAAATATGTATTTATTGATGAATAAAAATTTGATATGAGGATCTAAATAAATATGTTTACAAACACATTTTTTTTATTATAGACATTTTATCACGTTTGGTGGCGTTTGTGTATCGAATAAAATTATAATTTCAATAAATATCAATGGTATTGACAGTGGAAAAAATCAATCATAGATTTATTAGACATGGTTAAAATTTGATTGGCGTGTAGAGAATATTTAATATATATATATATATATATATATATATATATATATATATATATATATATATATATATATATATATATATATATATATATATATATATATATATATATATATATATATATATATATATATATATATATATATATATATATATATATATATATATATATATATATATATATATATATATATATATATATATACATATACATATATATATATATATATATATATATATATATATATATATATATATATATATATATATATATATATATATATATAAATCTACAAGGCTACCGGGAGTGAGCTCACAATAATGACAAAGAAAAAAAAACTAAATATCGGACCTTGACAATCTAGAAAGATTAGCTATGTAGTTATGTATGGGATGTATGGGGAAATATCATGATTTAATTTGTAAAACCGACAATTTGTAGATTGACCCAAGAAACTGATCTGTGCAAAATTTCAGCTCAATCAGATCTGATTCAGGAGCTCATCAAAGCACTCAAAGTTTTGTTTTATTACCCCAAAAATCACCAAAGGGCGGGCCAAAGAAACTTGCAAAAAAAAATAATTTTAATTTTGATGCCAAATGACTTAAAAATGCATAAAACGTGGAAATTTGGTGTGAACTTCAAAAATTTGGCCTTAAGTCGACTTTCTTGAACTTAGTCGATTTTCCGAAAAACGGTCACAGAAAGTCGATTTCTGGCCAACATTTTTTTTTAGATAACATCAGATCTTGACGTTTTATTCATTTCTCAGTCATTTGGCATCAAAATTAAAATTTTTTATATCCGGATTTCTTATGGTCCCTCCTAACGTGACTCTTGAAATTTTGACAAAAAAGTTTTTCGAGATTACGCCAGATTTCGATTAGGTATTTATGCATTTTTAAGTAATTTTGTATCGAAATTAAAGTTTCTATTTTTTCGATTTCCTGCGGCCTCCCCTTTTTTGGTGATTTATGAGGGTAACAATTTTGAGCTGAAATTTTGCAACAGGTCAGTTTTTTTGGGCCAATCTACAAAATTTATATGATCGGTTTGCGTAATTCGAGATTACCCATTTGGCTGTCACCCTAATGTAGGTCTCTTGCATGCCTACAAATTTATTAACGCACCAGCACTAAATTTTACTTCGAAAGTCCGGACTTCCGACTTCCGACAAAGAAAAGTGAAGTACTAGATTGTCGGAAGTCTGTGTTTTGTTGCCAGTTCACCAGCGAGGATTCTAAAATTTTTACTAAAATGCACAATATTTCAAATATTTTTAAATTTAAAAAACAAACTTGTTCCTTAGGCATTTTTGAAAATCTCAATTTTTTATCATTCAGATGTCTTTCTACAATTTTCTTCGTATGAAGAACTCTAATGCAAAATCTAAGTCAACTGAGGTCGTAACATGCAACAGTTTTCAACTTGAATGGCTTCTTTATGTCCACAGATAATCTTTCAGCTTATGAGCAAAAACTTTAAGGTTGATACATATATAATTTTTTAAAAACATGCGATTTTCATCCTACTTTGCAGGAGGGTTACCTGACAACAAATTTTATCTATATATATATAAAAAGCAATTTCTGTGGGTTTGTTTGTTTGTTTGTTTGTTCGTCCACTATAGGCTCAGCCATCTTAAGAGCTAGAGAGCTGAAATTTGGCATGGATACTCATTAGGACCAGGAATGATGAAAAATGTTTTCAGATTTTCGGATGACCCCTTCTGAAGGGGGTCGCCCATACAAGACAAATATTGTTTTCGTGATATTGACGGTATTTATCGTCGGATTGTGACAAAAATTTGCACATAGGGGTTTTGAGAGATGAGAAATTGATTCCAGGTATTGAATTTTGTGTCAGGGGTCGGCAAAAGGGGTCGTCAATATGAACTGCAGTGTTTTTGCTATATTGACGTTATTATGCATTGGATTGATATGAAAACTTGCACATGAGTGTTTTGAGGGGCGAGCAATCGATTACAGGTATTAAATTCAGAATCAAGGGTCGGCCAAAGGGGTCATCCACATCAACTTTTTTATGTTTTTACGATATTGGCGTTATTATGCATTGTATTGAGATGAAAATTTGCAGACGGTGATTTTAAGGAACGGACAATCGATTCCAGTTATCAAATTTAGTAGAAGGGTCGGCAAAAGGGGTCGTCCATATCAACTGTTCAATGTTTTTGCGATGTTGGCGTAATTATAGATTTGTTTTTGATGAAAATTTGCATAAGAGTACTTTAAGGAACGATCAATCGATTCCAATTTTCAAACTCAGGGTCAAAGATCGGCCAAAGGGGTCGTCCATGTTAACACTGTTTTTGCGATATTAATGCTTAAATACATTGGATTGAGATGGAAACTTGGTACGAGGGAGTTTCAAGGAACGAGTAATTGATTTCAGGAGTCGATTTTTTATTCAGAGGTCTGCGAAAGGGGTTGTCCATATTAACTGTTTAATATTTTTGCGGTATTGACATTATTATGGATTGAGATGAAAATTTCCACATAGAAGTTTTGAGGGACGCTCAATTATTTCAAATTTCAAATCTCGAATCAGGGGTCGGCAAAAATGGTCGTCCATATTATCTGTTCACTGTTTATGCTATATTGGGGGTTATTCTGCGAGTCGAGTGACGTGACTCTTAAAGTTTCACTTCTTTATCCTGACTCCAGGAAATGTTTCAGAGAAGAAACGTTAGTATGAATGAGCTCCAAAAATCGATCACAGGACATTTGAGCTGAAACTTCTAGCCTAGAGTGGTATCTGGAGACGGCACAACGAGGTGACGATTTTGCACAACATGTCACGTGACTCTCAGACTAAGTCCCATTGTCTTGATTATACGTCGGATTATAATGAACAGTTTTACAGCACATGTAATTGATTTCACGTGTAAAATTTTGACAAGGAATCAGTAAAAGCGTTTGTCTTAAAAAAATTTCGTTTTTTTTTGCAATAATTACGTTGTTAGGCATCATATCGAGGCAAAAATTAAAACACGAGAGTTTTGCAGGACGCGGAATCGATTTCTGATAACAAACTTTCTATCAGACGACAGAAAAGGGTGTCGTCCACACTTGCTGTTTAATGATTTGCAATAATTATTTTATTATGCATCAGATCCAGCCAAAAATTTATTTAGACATAATTTCGTTGTTATGCATCCGAAAAAGATAAAAAATTCGTACACGGTTGTTCTCTTCGACAATCAATCAATTTCTTATTTTAAATTTCCATTTGGTAGACAAGCAAATAGGTCGCTTGCAAATTCTTGAAGGCCACAGATCTTGAAAATATTTTTGCATGGAAATATGTATTTTCAAAATGTGCTGAAAGTGACAAAATTTCTACCACTTTTTCCCAACACCAGTGAACTTGCTCTGAGTTATCGGAAGTGTTGTACATACACATTTATGTAGAATAAAGTTTCTTATAAAAATGTATCACATTTGAGCTATGCTTCTCAGGGAAGCGCACTCGCATCAACCAAAAAAATCGAGATATCTCGTAGCCTACAAATGCAGAATTCAGGTTCAGGAACTAATTTTAAAATTCATATTCAAAATCCAGAATAAGCCAACGATTCTCGCGTGAGCTTTTCATTACATCGTAAGAAACAAAATGTAAGCAAACAGTTTTGTTGCGAAAAAATACAAAAACTGACATAAACTAGTCGCGACATCTTTCCATTTAGAATATTTGTAGCCTGGGCAACATATTCTATATGCGAAATACAAAATTTAAAGCTGTTTTGATAACTTTTGAAGCAGTTTTATGTGAATTCTTAAAATGTTTCATACGACGTGATGAAAGCTCACGCGAGAATTTAAGAAGTAGTTTTCCGAAAAGAGATTCTGAATTCAGATCCAAATTCAAGTTCCCTAGTGCAAACTATGGTTGAAATACATCGATTCCATGCTCCGCTTTTTGTCTTCAAAAAGATGCTGTTTCAATTGGAATCCGCGAAAAAAAGTAACAAAAATAGATGCACTAGTTTCCCCAAACCTGTTACTATGGTGGGATCACGTTTAAAAACAAAAACAATATACAATATACCTTAACGTAGAACATCCCGACGATCACATCGAAGTGGGAAACAGGCGAGTATTAATTTCCACCAAGTACGCACTTCAGATCACGTTCAACGTAGCCTGCATGATAACAACCGATATATTTACAGAAACGTTTTCCGATTCATATTTTTTACACTAAGTATTGTTTTGATTTGCTTTAATTTATGCAAAGCAATACAATTATGACCTAAAGGTAAGGGTGGTGGGGTAAAATTCACGTTGTTCATCACAGCCTCCGCTCAATCCCTGAATAAGTAGAATTCAAATATGAGACAAACATAGCCTACCTTTAGGGAAATAATTTCGACCCACGTTTTCAGAGGAAGCGGTTGACATGTAGACCTCACTCAGCACGGTAAGCTTCAAAATTGAGCAAGTGTCATGTTCGATTAATACTTGACAAACGTTACAATCGTTACCCTACGGTTGAATTCCTTGGCCCCCGCGAGATACAGTTAGATGACGACAGGTGTGTAGGCATATTGCAATAAATTATAATTACCAATTAGATATTCTAGTCAACAACAATGCATCACGTGTGGGAAATCTGCAACCGGTTTTCGTCTATAGGCCGGTGGGCTTGGCGGCGCCTATCGATCGGCTATATAAATGGGCCCGGTTAAGCGTTTGCTCATTCTGAGCATCAGAATGACCGGTAAAACTTTGAGAGTTGCGCTTATCCAGCTTAGCGGTTTTCCAACCAAACGGGAGGCGATCGCTAATGCTCAGAACCAGGTACGAATTGCCGTTAAGGAGAAGGGCGCCCAGTTGGTGATCCTACCGGAGTGTTGGAACTCCACCTACAGTGCCGGAGAATTCAGGAAGAATGCGGAACAGATCCCCAATGGAGACACCAGTGCGGCTTTGAGTAAGATTGCGGCCGAGTTGGGTATCTATCTGATCGGTGGAACGTTCCCGGAGGAAGATGGTGGCCGGATCTATAACACTTGCACCGTTTGGGGCCCGAAGGGTGAGTTCCTGGGCAAGTACCGGAAGATGCATCTGTTCGAAATGGACATCCCTGGCAAGTGTACCTTTAGTGAGCCAAGCACCCTGACTCCGGGAAATCAATTTCTTACCTTCATGATTGGAGATCTGCGCATCGGAATCGGTATCTGCTACGATCAGCGTTTCGCAGAGTTTGCTGCTATCAATCGGCAGTTGGGGGTGGACTTCCTGGTGTTCCCATCGGCCTTTGATACCTACACCGGTCCAATGCACTTCGAGCTGATCGCCAGGGCTCGGGCACTGGACAACAGCATGTTTGTAGCTCTTTGTTCCCCAGCCAGAGACACCACTCAGGATTACGTGGCCTATGGCTATTCGACGATATGTGATCCCTGGGGAAGGGTGCTGTGTTGCGCTCAGGAGAAACCTACCATGTTGGTGCAGGATCTTGATTTGAATATGCTCAACGAGATAAAGACGCAGATTCCGGTATTGCGCCAGAAACGCTTGGATATGTACGAGTTGAATGTGAAGAAATAAAGATCAATGAGGCTGAAAATTGCTGTACGTTTGGTTATCCGAAAATGCTTCCATTGATTTTGAGTGTTTTTTTATTATTGTTTATTAATGACCAATGGGACATATATCGGTCCAAATGATGTCTTGAAATTAAAAAAATAGAAGTAGGTACCTACAATCGAAGTCTAACTATAGGGGTCTCGTTACACTCAAAACTTTTCTTCAGCAAACATCCCTCGAAACGACAAAGTCGAAGGAGCGCTGAGAAAAGCGGTTGAATGTGTTCATAACACCGATGATATCGCTATTAGCTTAATAATTGTTCAAACGAATGGGAACATAGAATTGAAGTCCTGGCTACTAAGTCTAAGAAGTAGCAGACTTAGGGGAATGGCTTCTAAAGAAAAAGTTGTTTGCGATGTCGAGAGACTGGTGACGACGGAGTGAAAGCTGATGCGTATTCGATCGAGTAGAGGGTGAAAGATAATGACAACGCCGGAGATAAGGATCTAAGACTGCTAAAGGCTTAGTCAAGAGTTACGCCCAGATCATGTTCTACGCGTGCGATGGGCTTACATATATCCAAGGAAGTACTCCGCGGAAAGAGATTGCCATGGGCAGGGATCGAACTGTAACCAGTAAGTTTACTTACTGCTTGGTGGAACAAGGATCATCAATGACGCGTGTTGGAACGCGAGTCAAGGAAGTGCCTTAGTGAGTATGGAAGGAGGACCGCCCTAAAATTCCCGTGCACAGAGGTAGCCAGAACATTTAGGTAAACTCACCGAAATATGGCAAGAGATGCCGCTAGAAGTCGTGTGCATCGGAAACACACCAGCAACGCAATGGATATCTTGAGCCGACCACAGCTTAGTTCTGCTTTAGTTCGATAGAATACCGAATTTCTTGTTGAGAAAACCTAACATGCTGTGCTGTGCTCCACGATCCGGCCCGACCCGAATTCCCATCTGACAAGCGCCTTACGACCGGCCACTACCCACGCGTGAGTATTCTATACCAACAAACTCCTCGATCAACGTCAACGTCGATAGACACCATCGTGCCCGGTTCAGCACTCAGCACCCAATGTGGGACCAGGTACGCCTGTTTCCGATCTACTTAGATAACTACTACTAGTCAGGGGAATGAGCCACCTGATCCGGAACCGACCACCGTAAGTGATATCCCGCCGGAGCCTTAACAACGCTTGAGGACTCCACACCGACGACTCCCTACGACGTCGATAGACGGGTTGGCCGGTTACCAAGTTTCTACGATAGCCATCGTTCAGTAAGTTGCCTAATCCGGAACCGATCCCCTTTATTACTGTCCCGCAGGGGCACGCCCTTCGGTGTTCTTGAGGCCAGGTTCAAGTATCCGTACTCGAGCGCCATCAACCGGAATTAGGCTAGAAACTACAAGTCACTCGGATCTGATACATGCTAATCTCGTGAACCAATCATACTATCTCCGAACCAAGTTCACGCCATCCATGCCACTGGTCAACCCACATTCGGAAGAGACAACGTAGGACAACCAACAACTTGTTGCCAACAACTTCGCAGATCCGGTATGTTATAATATTGCTATACCTACATTGTAATAACTTTATTACCAGTCTATCATACTTCCAACTTGATTGATATAGAGAAAAGTAATAAACGTCATTCCTTGTTTGAGTCAGTCAGAGGAACAACGTGTATTAATTTCACTCGTGATTCGGGCAATCCGTACTATTATAACACAGTAGTTTGGAATCGGAAATATTACGACCTCCTACCGAATTGCTAGGGTGGTTTCGATAAGCCTGAATACGTTTGCGGACTGAGGTCGCAAATCTATATCTCCGACACTTAGGTAACTTTTAGCGGTGTCACATGGTGCTGATGGGTGTTACGTGGCCCGTCGATAACTTTGTGGTGGTAAATCACGACGGCCTCGAGTAGGAGTCAGCGGGCCGTCTACGTTGTGGGTGAAAGCTCAAATCCGCGTTCAGGTAAGCTGCCTCAGGAACCGTAACCGGAACTCAAGAGTAAATTACGAGCTTGTTGCACTCATTCCGGTAGTTGACCGTAATTTTCGTCGGGCTTTTCTCACGGGGTTTGCTCTATTTCTACAATGCGGAACGAGTTGTACTCGGACGTTTTAGCTTGCCGTAGTACGCGCTCAGAGATGCAACTTAAAAATTACTATTTTGTTGAAGGTCGATGGCGTTCCGGACCCAGCCGTTAGTCCTTCTTGCCCCTCTATCCATTTTTCCGGCTTCCTTTCAGCAACTCAGCCTCCACGATCTGTTGGCGTGTTCAAACCTGACTCCTTAGGCGTTACAGGTGCTGCCATCTGGTGTCGTGTATCAATATCTCTGTGCGCATATGTTGGTTGGCTGCACTCGAAGCTTTTTGGGCTGCACCGGGCGATAGAAACCTGCAACGTTGGTAATCTGGGCCGGAATCCCCAATAATGGCCGAACTTCCCTCATGAACAACAACCAGGCTTCGGAAGGATCCTGAGGCACGACTCTTAAGAGGCAGCACAGTACTTCTCAAAAAGAAGGAACTCCCAAACTTCTGGCAGTCGAAAATAACTCTTTCTTGCTTCTCCTACCGCCAGAATCGCCAGTCACACTTTGATCCCTCAGAGGATCTCTGCGCTCCTCTCAAAGAAGTCTCCCTGGGAGGGCTCACTTTGCGTGTTACGATTCATAGTTGTTTCGAAGTAGGAATTTGTTTGCTTTAATTTGCTCACAGCTGACTGTCTGATGAGGTGGCTGTGCGGCGATAAAAGCAGAACAAATTTGAGGCTGTGTCCTAACCTTGATAATTTTTACATAAAACTCTCATTAACATGCAATGTTTGGTTAAAACGTTTGTGATAATTTAGGCTTTCAGACAATAAATATGTATTACAAAGAAATCGACCGGTGTTGAAAGAATTAATTAATTAAATAATACCTACCTGAAAGAAATATCTCAAATTTCCTAGCAAACTTGAGGCTAGTTGCGCAATCCCTTCTTGTGCTAACGGACTTAAATTTTGCATATAAACTTCACATAACAATCTGCTTATTTGTTCCACTCTACTCAATAAACTAATTAGCGGAAACATTAGGAAGAGCATTACATCTTTGAGGCAGATGGTCACTTCTTCTCATTCCTTCTTGTCGCTTGAAGAGAAAGAGTAGATGTTTGGCCCGGGGGTGTTTGCTCTCAAATGAATCTGAAGCCTTAGAAAAACCAAACAGTTTGGAGAGCCCCCCAATTTACGTATCGGGAACAAGTTAAACAGCATTTCGACAAAGTGTGGATAAGTTTTCATTTTGGATCCAGCCGGTGTTTTTTTAGCAAGACTTCGTTTTGAAGAAAAACAACATTTAGATAGCAGAGAATTTTCCAGGGTTCATAACGAGCTCCGAGTGCGAGTGGCCGGGGAGTTCGGCTGACCTGAACCTTTTGAACTTTGCTACCTAGAGTATATTGAGGGCCGAAGTGTGCTCTACAAAACATTACGGTTTGAAGTTCTGAAACGATATCTAGCTGAAGTCTGCACTTCAATTTTATCAGTGCTTCAGTGGCCGGTCCCTAAAGGTAAAATAACACGTCTCTTTGCGGTCTTCAGTAGTTGCAGATCCGTCGCGATCCAAGAAGACCTTATATTCTCTTTAGTAGTTCGTTTTGGTACGTGACGATCGATAACGTAAATAAATCAAGGTGCGCGAAAAGGTTTCGGCCGCAACGTTGGGATCTGATAGGTCGATTACAGATCTCCAGGCGATGGTAACCGATATAAGCAAACAGCCTAGAGACATCGAACGAGACCCACAAGGCTGGATGAGAAAGCCTTAACGTACATCACAAAGTTCAAAACAACGATCGGTACAGCAGAGATCACACATATGATCGTTTTTTTTATGATCGCCTCAAATGCCGGGAAGGAGGGTACAATCAGGTTCAGCAAGGCGGCCAGAAGTGCCATACTTGTCTGTATTGGCATCTGCACCACAGACGAACTCAGGGTCGGAACAACTTATTACTTTGTTTAGGAACTGTTCGGAATGTTTTGCGCACTACAAAACACCAACAACTATCTAATAATTTCAACATTGTTCTAAAGGCCGTAATTTAGGTATTTGGGAAAGCGTACACATATTTGTCAGAAAATTGATAAGGGAAAAAAACTCTCTATGAGTAGTAATCTACTTGTAAAACGATAGAAGAGCACCCTTCACTTATACCTCTGCATCAGCATCACCAGCTGCTTGTAGACCACTTCCGGTGCATCGTTGCCCCACAGGAAGTCCACGTGGTTGAAGTTATCATTCGGCACCTTGAACATTCCGATGGCCGACTGGGACAGCCGATTAAACAAGTTGGCAACGTCGTTTGGCCCGGCTAGCCAGTCGTTGTTGGCATAAAACAGGGCCACCGGTGTCCGGATGGCTTCCAGATCGTAGCTCGGCGGTTTGGCCTGCCCATAACGGCGGGAATTTTCCGCCTCCCCGTAATCGAACCGCTGAAAGTTACCACTCTCATGGATCTCCTGGGCGTAGTGGACCACTGTTTTGGTGGACGTTCCGGCCGGGGTATGGCCAAAGATGACCGGCATCAGGGTGGCATTGTACTGTTCCTTGTCGAAGCCACACAACACAAACACGGTGTTCTCGCAGATGTACCGTTCGGCTTCCGTCAGCTCGCAGCCGTATTTCGCCAGATACCGGATGATTTTGTTCTGGGGCATGAACTCGTTGCCGCCGAAAAATTTTATGATCATCTGCAAAGGTAGAAAACGAATGTGAAATTTGATAGATTAAGACTTAAATAAGAGACTTTAAGCTAAATAAGTGATGTTAATATTCCAAAATTCCACTATGTAAAAATACCAAGCTTTTCTGTTAAAAAATTGGTTTAAGACTTAGGTGTCAGTATTGAAAATGCTAGAGCTCCGTCTGATTAAAACCGATTGAAAATTCAAATACTGGTCCTAAGTATTTAAGTCTTCTTGAACTTAAAACAAATTACAATTTGGTCTCGAATTTTGAATACGGCGAATGCACCAACATTGCTGTTTCGATAAAAACACGTCCAAAGTTTAACAGCTTCATAAACTCCCAGCAAAAATATTATTTTGTTTCCTTTATTTATCGAAAACCAAAAATTCTTTAAATAACTTTATACCATCGAAAGATAGGTCTTCGAACGTACTTTTCCACCCAGTTGATAACTCAGTTGTTTTACATTTGGCGCTTTCGCTCTATTCAAAATTTGCTACCAAATTATCCAAATTTTATTCAGATTAGTTGTCTCCGATTTTTCCTCACAGATCCCAAAACCAAAAGATCGAAAGGGTCAAGACGGGTTAGTTTGTTAATGAGCAACCGGAAGTCATAATCCACCACCACCGTCGGAAAAAGATATTTCGAAAAGAAAAAAATAGCGAAAGGATCAGGACAAAACGGTCACTCACCAACAACCGCAACGATAACCGCTTGAGGATATCGTCGGCGAACCCGTCCACCCAATTGGGAACATGAAAGTTTGGGAGCTGATCTAGTGGTATCTTCGAGAACGGAAACTAGTACAGGACACCGGAATTGAAACACGGGACATGATAGGGGTGAAGGTGAAGGGATGGATGAGGGTGGGATGAGTTAAACGAAAATAAATAAAAAGAAAACGTCAACAAACAAACAACAGCAACAAACGGTTATTCTCATTCTAGTGGTGAAAAATAAAAACGAGAAAAAAAACAAACTAAACGAGTAAACTGTGCACCCACCTCGATGTCATGGGAGAACGGAGCCAACAGCCGGATGGGACTCTTGACGTGGCCCATGAAGGCCACCGGAGCCATCGCGAAGACGGCCTCGACCTTGTCGTTGTATTCCGGACGGCTGGCCAGCAGCACGAAGATCATGGTGGTTCCCATCGAGTGGCCTACGTACAGCAGATTCTTCTGGGTGTCGTTTCGTTCCATTTCTGTGGGTAGAAAGAAAGGGAGTTTTCAGCCTTATGTTTATTGAAAATCAAACAATACCATTTACGAACTTTGTTAATTATATTTGTTACTTAATTCATCGGCCTTATCGGTGAAAAGTTATGTCCTTTTTGGTAGGGACATCTTAAGTGTTAATTATAGAAAGTATAAAAGTTTTGGAAAGACTTTACACTTGAAAGCGTGACTTCTGTTTCAGTTATGCTTAATCATGAGTTTAGAAATCAAGGAGAAACGCCAGATCTTGCTCTGTATATCTTAAGAACTACTGATCCGATTTTCACAAACTTGACACCATTGTTTCACTTAAAGTTTACATTCTTACTAGCCAGCGGCATCAGTCGTCCCGGCCATGAGTTCGATTGCAACGATGAGATTCTCCAGCCTGCACTGACAGGCAAGTATTCAACTTTCGTCGACATTCCTCTTCGTAATGGATTTTTCCGTTCCAGTGAGAGAAGATCCGGCTTGTCTGCTGGGTCACAAGATCTATTACTAAAATGTCGGCGGTATCAACTCCTGCGTCAACGAGTATCTACTAGTCACATGCTCCAGCTACGATATTGTGGCTTTCACCGAAACCAGGTTGAACCACAGAACCCTTACTAGTCAGGTTTTTAGCTCCGACTACACAGTGTTCCGGTGTGACCGAGGTCCTCACTACAATATTAAATGAAACGGCGGCGGAGTTCTGATTGTCATTCGATCCGGTCATTCAGCCGCTCAAATCGACGACGAATAATGGAACGATCAGGAATTAGTATGGATCGGTATCGATCTGGGTACTCGGAAGCTCTACGTCGGGGTTTCTAATTCCCATTCTCATTATTGGCGACTTCAACCTGCCTGGACTTAAATGGTGCTCTTCCCAGGACTCATCCAGCCAGATCTTTATTTACGATGCCCTCGAGTTTACTCGACTTACTCAGAACAGCAACTCCCCGCCAAATTAAAAGCGTCGAGTATGAGAATGGTTGCTTGCTCGGTCTCTGTTTTGTTAACAAAGAATCCCAATTGGTGAAACAAGTTGAGCACCACTGAGTTTCAGTGTTTGCTACACGGCCACAACACAAATATGCAAAACCCAAATCATGTAGCAATTATAATTATTTACTAACAAGACATTTTAAAAACTTAAGCTAGCTTACATAATAACTACCCACGGACCCGTTTTTCCTACCATAACATCAAAACGCACAACAATCATGTCACAGCTTGGACGGCACAGGTGATTACAGCTTTCTTTTTCAATATCACAGTCGTATCCGGTTAACTGGCAACCCTGCCAGGTTTCACTGCTTCAACGAACAGCAGCAGCCCGGAGCACCTCCGACGAATTTCGACGTCGGATCCAGCTGGCTCTCTCCACGTTCGCAGCTTAATTTCGCAAAAACGGGACTCGCAGAACCAAGATGGTGAAAATCGAGTCTCGAAAAGCAAATGGCTCAGCTCCCAACAGCGATCCTGTTGAAATTCATCGCGACTTTAGGATTGACTCATGCAGGCACTCACCCGTTGGTTTCCGCGAAATTTATAGGCTACCGTCCGTTACGTGGTGTACTGGGCACCCGACATTACAATATCGAGCAGCTACTTTAATAGGTCTAGGAGGCGATTTTAAGGTTAGACCCACCCTTTGCCTTGCCTCCAGGCTGTGAAGCTTTCTTTCTCTTTTTTCCTTTTTGCCCTTCGACACCAAAGTCTTCAGCAATCTACGGCAAAATGTTGGTTGTTTGAGAGGATGATTATCGAAGGAAAAGTGTTGTTTTACCTGAGCTTTGGTTGTTTATTCTTCCGGCTAATCTGGCAATGGTAGACTCGGATTCCGTCTGTAAACTATACAACACTTCGTTATGCGGTTACTCGCAGGGCAACATTCATCTCACCTCAGCAGCAGCAATTCCAAATCCTCCACAGCTTTCTACTGGAATCGGTGACGACGGATTACTGCTACCTTCGTTTTTTACCTCGTTCGGTTTCCGTTTCTGCTGGCCCAACTCGGGGAGCACTTATTTTCCCGCTGCCTGCCAGTCGAAGAAACGTTTGATTTTATCCAATCCAACAAAGCTGATCCACTTCATCTCACCTTATTGACGAACGATACGGATATTTCTTTTTTTTTTTCCTTTTTTCTCAGGGATTTTAAAAGTACGGATATTTCCTACTTCAATTCTGGCTGCGACTCTGGGATGCGAGCAAGTGGCGAAAGTTCAGCAATAAATGCTTTTACTGCGATGACGAATCGAAATCAAAATTTGGCAAGATGGACCATAATGGTCTCAGCCGTCCCCTATATAGCGGGACAAGCAAATTAAAAAAAAGAAATCGAAATTTCTTCTTTGTTTGCTCTTGTTTTGATTTGTTGATTGTTGTTTACGTTGTTTTCCCATGTGTGCGTTTGACATCCCAAGCAACCAAAAGTTCGAATATCACTTAAGGAACGAACTAATAAGTTCATATATAGCTGTACAAAAGTTCTGTGGAACTTTTTTGCTGTTCAAAATGCTTTTTCGAGGTCCATGGAACTTCATTCTTTATCAAGTTCAGCCAATACTCAAAAAAAGCTCTAAAGTACTGTTTTGGTTTCTGTTTCTACTTTTTGAGAACTTTAAAGCACAGAGAACAGAGTTCGAGCTGGAGCTCAACACGTGTGTTTGAATACCAACCTAAGTTTCAAACCAAATGCGTAAGTGGACTAACATACATAAGATGTCGCTACCGGTACACCTATTTTTGTTTTCATTTTTTCGACACGCTTAGAAATTAATACTCATCGCTTATCTCAAAGAAGGCCAGTGCAATGTATGAGAGTAACACAAATTTCGGTGTAATAAATTTTAAAACATCATGATTTAAAAAAAAATGCAAATCATATTTCAATCACAATTGAACGCTGTCATTTGCCCCATATTGTTCAAACAATTTTGGCGCTGAATTGAAAGTTGAATTCCAAGTGTTAAAGTATGTGTTGGGATTTTACTATCAGTTAACAGTTTTCTAGAACAGAAAATGTGAACATAAATGTTATAATTGTAAACTATGACTCGATATTCTGGTTGATGTTACCTGAGATCGATATATGAGGACTTGTAACTCAGGGTTAGTAATTAGTAGAATTGATTTAATTTATTTATAAACATGAGTTACAAGATACCATCAACCGGAATACCGACCCATAATTAACAATTATAACATTTATGTTCACATTCTCTGTTATAGAAAACTATTTAATGACAGACATACTTTAAAACTTGGAATTCAACTTTCAATTCAGCGCCAATATTGATTGAATAATATGGGGCATATGCTGGGACATATGACAGCGATTAAAGTATGATTGAAATATGATTTGCATTTTTTTTTTAATCAAGATGTTCTTAAAATTTATCACACAAAAAGTTGTGTTACTCTCATACATTGCAATGGCCTCATTTGAGATACGCTATGAGTATTAATTTCTGAGCGTGTCGAAAAATGGAAAAATATGTGAACTGGTAGCGACATCTTATGGATGTTAGTCCACTTACGAATTTGGTTTGAAACTTAGGTGGGTATTCTCACACACGATTTCAACAAATTTTTGTTCCGGGCCCGATGTCTGTTCTCTGTGTTTAAAGTTTGTATGAAGAAAAACAATCTACTTGTTACGTACTTTTATTTTTTTCAAAATCAAGTATCTATCAAAGGGTTGCAAGTCTTTTTGTACAGCTCAATAGTTTGTAAAAAGTCTCTGTTGTACTATTTTGTAAACTTGAAAGATTTTAATTAGTTCCAACGGGCGTTCAAAAGCAACTTCGCATTATAGAAACTTTGAAGTAGATTTAAAGACTAAAATCTACTTTTTTCGAACTTCAACACGTGTTTGCCTAAATAAACACATCGTTACTTGGGAAACAACTATGTGAAGTACACATTTAGTTCCGGAAGAATTTTTTAACGGCTTGAAAGTGGGAATTAAGTAGAAATAAAGAACCCGAAAGTCGTTTCAAAGAAAATCATCACATCGAGTAAAATCGTTGCCTACTCATGCTGTTCATATAGGGCAACAAGTATGGATCTCGACTTTCAAGCGGTGAGCTCGGGTTCGAGGCTTGGTAAGAACATGTTTTTTAAATGTAATGTGAGTTAGTAACAAATATAGTTGATTAATATGAATCAAATTAGCGGACTTGAGAAGGCAATTGAAAGAGCGGAAGAGTATTTTTTTAGATTTTTTTATGCTGCTTATAAAGTGGATTTTGAAGCTGGTTAAAAGTTGTTTGACGATTTATGCGAACTTTTTGTCAACTTTAAAGTTCGTTTAACTACTTAAAAATTGAGCTGAAAAGAAGTTGTATTAGCATACTCGATTAAGCTGATCAAACCTGATAGAGGAATGTTATCCGAACTTTTGGTTGCTTGGGATATACACTCCAAGTTCTAAACATTCATTCTTTGGAAGGTTTTTGACTCACTCACTACACGCTCAAAACAAAATAGCTATACAAATTTAATTATAATGCTACATTGCCTACGATTGAACTAGCTCCCGTGCCACTGGTTAAGCTTGTTCCTCATTACCCGACACTGCTGCTTTCGCTTGAAATTTCTGAAGATGTGACTCTTATCAAGAAGCCGATAACCTTTTTTCTCACGATTTCAAGAATGCCGATTTTGTCGCTATCTTAAAAACGCTTGGCGCCATCGAGTGGGCTTCTGAACTCGAATTTTCCGATCCAAACGCCGCGCCGCTGCTATGAAGTTCTCCCATATTATCAACTCCATCATCGATCGTCACATACCCAAACGTGCTAGCTAGATCACGAAAGAGTAGCTACAAATGAAAGCACTCAAGGATAAAGCCCTTCGATTCTACATGAGGCACAAGTCTCTTCACGCCAAACACCAATATCGCAAACTTAACTCAGCTTATGAAAAAGTATGCACGCATTGTTACCAGCGGTGTCATATATACAGATTTATCTGTATTATACAGATTTTTCAACGTCAATACAGATAAGATACAGATACAGATTTTTATACAGATTTTTAAACATTGATACAAATTTATACAGATTTTCGAAAATCGAAATCAATTGTTGATGAACCGGTTTCCTTGGGCTAACTGAGTTAAATCTTTTTAACCCTTTATCTTTCCAACTGCAGTATACCTCAAATGCTTGCAACAGCACACATAATTTATCCAGACTCCAGACCTTCAACTTCTACAAGTAAGCTTTAGTGACGACTATATTCATGTACTTATCATTTATTATAGGTTAGTAGGAGCTTTAATAGTCTCTTTTTCTCAACAGCATAACTTTATTGTTTTAACGGGCGAATGATAGCCCCCTAAACAGAGTACACAAATTTTGATAATAAAACCAGTAAAAAATCTTTTCTTCTTATTTTGATATCTATAAAGTAGGGTGGTATTTAAGATTATCACTTTAAGAGAGTTATAAAAAGAAATAGATTGAGAATCATATAGAAAATTCTAATTTCAGATTCAATTAGGTTTGCATCGTCAGTTTTTTTAATTCAAAACTCTCTAACAGAATAAAGTAGGAGAACACTTTAGAATTTTAGAACAAATTTATTTTTTATACGATATGCAGTAAATTTGTTTAAGACAGTGAAACGAGTTTTAGTTGATAAATACAGGAAAAAAAATTTATTTCGATATTTCTTTATGATAACAAAAAGGATTTGTCTTTATGGTCATGCACTGATTTGAAGTCAACTCATAAATAAATTTTTATCTACAGAACCCGTTATTAAACGTGTAACATCTCAACAATTACTGAAGTTAATACTAAATTTCATAATTTTACTTAACGTGTGGAGCTTTATATTGTAGAAAATTGTAAAATTGTTGTAGGTATTTATTGGTTTTTGAGTTATTCTTCTAAGTGTTACATCAGGCGTGATGTTTCTAAGACGAAACTTTTTGTAGTTAGTCCTCAATGTGCTATGGATTAAAAAATTAGATATACATTTTATCGATAACACATGGCAGAAAATTTCAAGCAATATAAGAGTGATATAAGCTCTTATTTTAGATATAAATAATAAGAATAGGTAAAAAAATGCGTTCGATAAATTTATGCGCTGGCAAGGTTGGGAAATAAGATAAAATCTTCAATATCAAATTCTTAACGACAATTTTAAGCGATGCCCGATTTATTATTTAGATGTAATTTAATTTTTTAAAACGTTGTGTTTCTGAAACTAAAATATCTAAGCAAGATATATGAATGATTGATTGAATGAAAGACAACAGAAAGGTTTGAAATCTGTTGTACGTATTCATGTAGGTTTATTATTGGGTTTTAAAAGAAAATATTAAAATTTCTATCTAAAATCTGATTGATTTGAATGTAGGATCCCAAAATCTTCCAAAATCGACTAAGTATTAAAACAAAGGAACCAAAAATGAGTTTCCCTTATGTAATATGAATTCGAAATTCAAGATTCGTTTTATTACCGATAACACATTTATATCCAGATCAGGGTTTTAATTATACACTAGAATAAAAATATCAGGTTATTGAATCTGATTCAAATTTATCAGTAATAATTGTGTAATTACCTTTCATTCATAACTTGAATTCAATTTTCGTATTTAAATATACATTTTTAAATTTTAAGATTTTAAAAATAAGGTTGAGAAAATCTAGAAAACAGAAAAGAGATTCTTAATTCAGAATAACATTCATAATTAATTGGTAAATTATTTAGAATTATAACTTAAAATCATTGAGCTAAATCTTAAGCATTTCGCCTTTCAATTTAGACAATTACAAAAATAGTTTAAAAGATTTATGTATTAAAATGAAAAGATGCTCAACAAAATGCTGCTCAAATGTGACAAATTTTTATAATTCGGCCCTAAGGTAGTTAGGTTTCGGCCAACAAAATTGCATGTTTTCATCTGGTGTGAGTGAATTAGCCTTTAGTAATAATTTTCATATCTAACAAAAAAAAACTTACAACTAACATTTTATCACTTTATCAGGAATGAGTAATTCGCGGCCCTCGAGACTTCAATGTGCGGCCCGCGAAGGCTTTCCGAATTGAATTATTTTCTCAATTTTTTTCCTGCGATAGATCGTTAGATATCATATAATACCAGCCAAATAAACCGGAAATGGTTGATATGGCGATGACTTATATGTAATTTACGTGTTTCTGTTTGGATTTGTCCCTCAATCATTGACTTTTTTCCAGAAGTATTTAAAATAAAATTTTCCTTATTTTTCTTTAACGTTTTTAAATTCAAAATCGATAACTAATGGAAAGTCGGCAAATGCAAATTTAAAAATAATCAGAAGAATATTGAAAATGATGATTTTTATGTTTTTGTCAAAGACAAAGTTGTATGATAAATTACCTCAGCAGATAATTTTTTGAAAAAATAATTATTTTATCAAAATAAAATGTTGGTAATTGAATTTAGCATACAACTTAGCATAAGAATTGCCGAAAAAAATTTACGTTCATGACAAAACCCCTTATTGTAATTTTGAATTTGATTCAAAAATCTGTTAATATGTTCTCTGATGTTATACCAAACGTTGATAAATTCAGTCTTTTCACTTGGTAAATAACAATTCATATTCAGTACATTAAGATATTTTCTTAAACAGCTGTTATATTAATAATATGTTATATTAAAAATATTTTTCACGACTTGCAAAAAAAAATCAGGGCTTCGTAGGGCCAATTTAAACTGTGGATTTTTTTTTCTTTGGAAATACGTACAGAAAACCGAAATTTAGATCAGTGAATTTGAACCACTAAAAAAATACCTCTCGTTTTTTAAGTTATTGCTGTTATATATATACACAGCTTTCGAAGACTTTTAAATGAAAGTAATGAGTAGCTACAGCCAGTTAAGATAAAATGATTATTATATGGAAACGCGTTAAACGTGTTTGTGCATTGTACGTTTTAAGGGAAATATGTGATGCTAATGATGTCTATGTTTGGAAGAACGAATGTTTGCGAAGAAGTTAAAGTAAATTAAAAAAAAAATAATATTTCAAAGATTTGAAAAAAAATCGCTAAAAATTTGTAATTATTGCGATTTAACTCTTTTTTACCTAGCAAACCTTTTTGTTATTATCTATTGAGTTTGACAAATAAATGACGTGTGTTATTTTATATTAGTGCGGCCCGCCGAGAATATTTTGAATCAAAACTGGCCCGTTGGTTCAAAAGGTTGCCTGCCCCTGCTCTAGATTAAGTTAAATTAATGAAATAAATTGTCAATTTGTGAATAATGAATACGTTAAAACCATGAAAACTAATTTACAAATTGCATATTGAGCGATAAGCTTACATAGAAAACAATAATATAAGTTTTTGGTCATTAAAGTTCAAATACAGATAAATACAGATTTTTTCATGAGGCCGATACAGATTTTTAAAAAAACCATCTGACAACCCTGATTGTTACCAAGGCTACCTTATTCGGATTCAGCATGGTTATGAAACTAGACCCAAATCGTTTTGACAGTACGTTAAGGACCAACGCAAAGACATGTTTTTGGAAGACAAGTCGGCAACTTCGGACCGCGATATTTGGTATCTAATCGCTGACAAATTCCGTAGTAGGGGGAAGTGCTCCTAAATGCACATTTTGGGAAACATGCGCAGACAGTCGATTGACTAAATGGCAGATAGATTAACATATCTTCATACCATATCTAATGGGCCAAACAAGAAGAAGTCGAATTGGCGGCTCCCGCTTTAGTTTAAAATGCTGTAAATCACTGAAAATCCTATTGAAGCCCCACAACATGCTTATTGGGTGAAAAAGCTATACAAGAGAAAGTCGAATTTGATATTCTGACGCTATCTTCAAATCCAAGATGCCGGCCTCAGCTTTTCTTTCAAACCTGAATATTATTGATAATCCCTGATATCCCTGCAATATGGGTAGTGTGTAAAAGAGAAAAACTAGAAGAAGTCGAATTTCGCTACTTGATGCCATCTTGAAATCCAAGATGGCGGCTTCTACTGAACTTTAGAATGTTGGATATTGGGTAAAAGGGTTAAACTAGCTAGGAGAATTCGAATTTCGCTCTCTGTCGCTATCTTGAAATCCAATATGGCGGCTTCCGCTGCACTCAAACATGCTGAAAATCATTGAAAATCGTATGAAATTTCCACAATATGGGTATGGGATGAAAGGGCTAAACGAGCAGAAATCGAATTTCGCCTTCTGACGCCATCACAAAATCAAAGATTGTGGCTTCCGCTTGACTTGGAAATGTAGTAAATCACTGAAAATCGCATGAAATTTTAATGAGATTTTCGACCATTCACAGCATTTTAAAGACCAGTGGAAGTCACCATCTTGGGTGGCGTCAAATAGCGAAATTTTATTTCTACTTGTTTAACCCTTTCACCCCATACTGTGGGGGTTTAATGTGATTTTTACTCGTTTACAGCATTTTAGAGTTCATCGGGAGCCGCCATCTTCTTCTAGTTAAGCCATTTCACCTAAAATCAATATTGTGGGGATTTCATGCGATTTTCAGTGATTAACAACATTTTAAAGTTCAGTGGAAGCCTCCATATTGGATTTCAAGATGACATCAGGTAGCGAAATTAGACTTCTTCCTTTTACTCACTACCCCTATTGTAGGTGTATCATGGGATTTTCAGTGGTTAACAGCATTTTAAACTTGAGTAGACGCCGCCATCTTGCATTTTAAGATAGCGTCAGAAAGCGAAATTCGACTTTTTCTAGTTTTGATGATACGATTTCAAGTAATTTACAGCATATTAAAGTTCAGCGAAAGATTTCAATATGGCGTTAGATAGCGAAATTCGACTTCTACTTGTTAAGCCCTTGTACTAAACACCAATATTTTGAGGGTTTCATTCGATTTTAAGTCCTTTAGAATATTTTAAAGTTAAGCGAAAGCCGCCATATTCGATTTCAAGATGGCGCGAGACAATGAAATTTGAATTCAACTCATGGTATCATTCCATCGGACATTCACAACCAATTCCTAATTTAGTTCATTTAAGAAGTCTGTCCTCATTTACTGTACTGATGATTAACAACTCAGAAATCAGGAACTCATCCTACGCGTATCATTGGTTGGCTTGCGAGAGAAACGTCAAATTTTAGCTATTTATATGGTTCTCATAAAACCGTTATAAAACTAATTAGCCTATTATTTGACCATAATAAAGCTATTAAGCATAGAATTGACTAACGCCAAATGAACAATTTCCTAATCCTACTTCTCCGTCCCTATAGGACCCATTTTTTAAAGGACTTGAAAGTTTTGGAAGAGCTTTTTCGAACACCGGATTTCGGACAGCATTTTGTGCCGGGTTTCGGAATCGGAGCTTTTGGGTACCGGACATTGTATCACATTTTCAAAATCCGGACTGCAAGGCCACATCTCAATCCTGGATCTTTCGTCGAAGCACTGGCTCAGATCATGCGCCCATATTTGGACTTTTGGGTGCCAGATCCGATTGCGTCGGATCGGCGAGGTCAGAGTTTGGGATTGCAACTTTTAGGAAAAACCTTTCTTCGCATTCGAGAAGCGATTGCCCAGATAGATAGATACGTCTATCCAATGTCCATCCCGCCTCTCAAGGCTATTAGTGCGGATGCCGTTCCATCGGCGGAAATATTTTGGCCCTGTCTGCAATGTGGGCAATGGAAAAACTTTGGGAGTTGCTTCGAAACAAACATGTGTCGGTGTAGTACGACTAACTCCTTATGTAAGCCACATTCCCTGGAAGAGGTAAGATTTAGAAATCGCCTCCACTAAAATTACGCCAACAACAAGTAACCGGAAATACCCTCCAATCACGCAAATTCAAAGGAATTCAAACCGTCCGGGGAGTGAAAACGTTATGAATAGTAAATTTTCAAGTGAAGCGCTATTAATAATTTGTCAATAGAACTTTCACATTTCGCACAACAACCAACATTTTAAATTGAATCCATACAACAGAAACGAACCTCTCATGGCGTACACGAAATCGATCTCGGCCGGGATGTCGTACAGGGCCATCTCGTGCCAGCTAAAGTCCCAGAAGGCGGCCTCGTCGCTGCTCATGGACACGTGCTTCCGCGAGTAGGTGTTGCCGCGGGCATTCCCAAGCCACACGTCGTATCCGGCATCGGCCAGTATGAAGGCCAGCGCCTTTTCCGGCCCACTCAGCAACCAATCGGCCGAACTGGAGAGGAGTCCGTGCTGCAGGAACACCGGCTGGCCACTTCCCTTGCCCCCGGGGCACCCGCCGACCCGCCCACACGGTATCCGGTGCAGTGTCAGCAGGTACCCGTCCTGGGTCCGGAGGGTGTGCGATTCCGCCCGATAGCCATGGCGGACGGCGATTTCCGGCTGTGGGAAAGAGAACAGAAAATGGCGATATAAATTAGGTTGCATATTGTGGCGTGGTAATTGCATGGTCATTTTCATTATCTGATCGGAAAAGTCCGAACAAGGGCAAGGTTCTGCGCCCCAATGGGAGCTCCCAGTATTCGGGATGGGTGGTTGGAAAATTGGTATTTGTAAATTCGTTTGTTGGCAGAGGAATACTACTGGACTAGAACCACGACAACACGAATGGTATAGGAAAGGATAACATCCGAATTGACCTTTGAGGCAGTGTGGGAAAATTTCAATGTCTGGAGCATGAAATGGATCCAAAGATCGCGTGTTGCAAGGCGGAAAAACGCCTTTAAAGTAAACATTTTATTTATTGTAATTAATTTTAATTAGAATCACCTTCAGACAGTAATCAAGTGATAATAAATTATGACAAGTTTAAGAACCACTGCCAGTTTCCATTCAATTGTCCTCACACCTTTTGGCGAAACACCAGCCAATCATCTTCGCCCAGCATATTTTATGCTCGAGTAGGGGAACATTAGAACTTGTTTTTAATTAAATTCGATTTGTAAATTTCTTTAGCACACTTGCTTTCGTTCTTGCTGCGAAAATTGAAAGAGGGGCGCAGTTTTCCGCATTTTCCCACTGCTTTGTGATTTACCTTTTGATTACCGATAACGTTTAAATGCTTGTAAGAATCAGGAAAAATCGTGTTTAGAGTGGTAAATTCACATAACTGATATCTTTAGAATTCAAGATTAAAGATTTTCAAATGACAAAAATGACAAAAATTACAAAAATGACCAAAATGGTCAAAATGACAAAAATGACAAAAATGACAAAAAAAGACAAAAATGTCAAAAATTATAAAAATGACAAGAAAACAAAAATAACAAAAATAAGAAATATTACAAAAATGACAAAAATGACAAAAATGACAAAAAATACAAAAATGACAAAAATAACCAAAATGAAACATATAAGAAAAATGACATAAATGACAAAAATGACAAAAATGACAAAAATGACAAAAGTGACAAAAATGACAAAAATGACAAAATTGACAAAAATGACAAAAATGACAAAATTGACAAAATTGACAAAAATGACAAAAATGACCAAAATGACGAAAATGACAAAAATGACAAAAATGACAAACATGACAAAAATGACAAAAATGACAAAAATGACAAAAATGACAAAAATGACAAAAATGACAAACATGACAAAAATGACAAAAATGACAAAAATGACAAAAATGACAAAAATGACAAAAATGACAAAAATGACAAAAATGACAAAATTGACAAAAATGACAAAAATGACAAAAATGACAAACATGACAAAAATGACAAACATGACAAAAATGACAAAAATGACAAAAATGACAAAAATGACAAAAATGACAAAAATGACAAAAATGACAAAAATGACAAAAATGACAAAAATGACAAAAATGACAAAAATGACAAAAATGACAAAAATGACAAAAATGACAAAAATGACAAAAATGACAAAAATGACAAAAATGACAAAAATGACAAAAATGACAAAAATGACAAAAATGACAAAAATGACAAAAATGACAAACATGACAAAAATGACAAAAATGACAAAAATGACAAAAATGACAAAAATGACAAAAATGACAAAAATGACAAAAATGACAAAAATGACAAAAATGACAAAAATGACAAAAATGACAAAAATGACAAAAATGACAAAAATGACAAAAATGACAAAAATGACAAAAATGACAAAAATGACAAAAATGACAAAAATGACAAAAATGACAAAAATGACAAAAATGACAAAAATGACAAAAATGACAAAATTGACAAAAATGACAAAAATGACAAAAATGACAAACATGACAAAAATGACAAAAATGACAAACATGACAAAAATGACAAAAATGACAAAAATGACAAAAATGACAAAAATGACAAAAATGACAAAAATGACAAAAATGACAAAAATGACAAAAATGACAAAAATGACAAAAATGACAAAAATGACAAAAATGACAAAAATGACAAAAATGACAAAAATGACAAAAATGACAAAAATGACAAAAATGACAAAAATGACAAAAATGACAAAAATGACAAAAATGACAAAAATGACAAAAATGACAAAAATGACAAAAATGACAAAAATGACAAAAATGACAAAAATGACAAAAATGACAAAAATGACAAAAATGACAAAAATGACAAAAATGACAAAAATGACAAAAATGACAAAAATGACAAAAATGACAAAAATGACAAAAATGACAAAAATGACAAAAATGACAAAAATGACAAAAATGACAAAAATGACAAAAATGACAAAAATGACAAAAATGACAAACATGACAAACATGACAAACATGACAAAAATGACAAAAATGACAAAAATGACAAAAATGACAAAAATGACAAAAATGACAAAAATGACAAAAATGACAAAAATGACAAAAATGACAAAAATGACAAAAATGACAAAAATGACAAAAATGACAAAAATGACAAAAATGACAAAAATGACAAAAATGACAAAAATGACAAAAATGACAAAAATGACAAAAATGACAAAAATGACAAAAATGACAAAAATGACAAAAATGACAAAAATGACAAAAATGACAAACATGACAAAAATGACAAAAATGACAAAAATGACAAAAATGACAAAAATGACAAAAATGACAAAAATGACAAAAATGACAAAAATGACAAAAATGACAAAAATGACAAAAATGACAAAAATGACAAAAATGACAAAAATGACAAAAATGACAAAAATGACAAAAATGACAAAAATGACAAAAATGACAAAAATGACAAAAATGACAAAAATGACAAAAATGACAAAAATGACAAAAATGACAAAAATGACAAAAATGACAAAAATGACAAAAATGACAAAAATGACAAAAATGACAAAAATGACAAAAATGACAAAAATGACAAAAATGACAAAAATGACAAAAATGACAAAAATGACAAAAATGACAAAAATGACAAAAATGACAAAAATGACAAAAATGACAAAAATGACAAAAATGACAAAAATGACAAAAATGACAAAAATGACAAAAATGACAAACATGACAAAAATGACAAAAATGACAAAAAATGACAAAAATGACAAAAATGACAAAAATGACAAAAAATACAAAAAATGACAAAAAATGACAAAAAATAATTTTTGTTATTTTTGTAATTTTTGTAACTTTTGTAATTTTTGTAATTTTTGCAATTTTTGTAATTTTTGTAATTTTTGTAATTTTTGTAATTTTTGTAATTTTTGTAATTTTTGTAATTTTTGTAATTTTTGTAATTTTTGTAATTTTTGTAATTTTTGTAATTTTTGTAATTTTTGTAATTTTTGTAATTTTTGTAATTTTTGTAATTTTTGTAATTTTTGTAATTTTTGTAATTTTTGTAATTTTTGTAATTTTTGTAATTTTTGTAATTTTTGTAATTTTTGTAATTTTTGTAATTTTTGTAATTTTTGTATTTTTTGTAATTTTTGTAATTTTTGTAATTTTTGTAATTTTTGTAATTTTTGTAATTTTTGTAATTTTTGTAATTTTTGTAATTTTTGTAATTTTTGTAATTTTTGTAATTTTTGTAATTTTTGTAATTTTTGTAATTTTTGTAATTTTTGTAATTTTTGTAATTTTTGTAATTTTTGTAATTTTTGTAATTTTTGTAATTTTTGTAATTTTTGTAATTTTTGTAATTTTTGTAATTTTTGTAATTTTTGAAATTTTTGTAATTTTTGTAATTTTTGTAATTTTTGTAATTTTTGTAATTTTTGTAATTTTTGTAATTTTTGTAATTCTTGTAATTCTTGTAATTTTTGTCATTTTTGTTATTTTTGTCATTTTTGTAATTTTTGTAATTTTTGTATTTTTTGTAATTTTTGTTATTTTTGTTATTTTTGTAATTTTTGTAAGTTTTGTAATTTTTGTAATTTTTGTAATTTTTGTAATTTTTGTAATTTTTGTAATTTTTGTAATTTTTGTAATTTTTGTAATTTTTGTAATTTTTGTAATTTTTGTAATTTTTGTAATTTTTGTAATTTTTGTAATTTTTGTAATTTTTGTAATTTTTGAAATTTTTGTAATTTTTGTAATTTTTGTAATTTTTGTAATTTTTGTAATTTTTGTATTTTTGTAATTTTTGTAATTTTTGTAATTTTTGTAATTTTTGTAATTTTTGTAATTTTTGTAATTTTTGTAATTTTTGTAATTTTTGTAATTTTTGTAATTTTTGTAATTTTTGTTATTTTTGTAATTTTTGTAATTTTTGTAATTTTTGTAATTTTTGTAATTTTTGTAATTTTTGTAATTTTTGTTATTTTTGTAATTTTTGTAATATTTGTAATTTTTGTGATTTTTGTAATTCTTGTCATATTTGTAATTTTTGTTATTTTTGTAATTTTTGTTATTTTTGTTATTTGTGTAATTTTTGTAATTTTTGTTATTTCTGTAATTTTTGTAATTTTTGTCATTTTTGTCATTTTTGTAATTTTTGTAATGTTTGTAATTTTTGTAATTTTTGTAATTTTTGTAATTTTTGTAATTTTTGTAATTTTTGTAATTTTTGTAATTTTTGTAATTTTTGTAATTTTTGTAATTTTTGTAATTTTTGTAATTTTTGTAATTTTTGTAATTTTTGTAATTTTTGTAATTTTTGTAATTTTTGTAATTTTTGTAATTTTTGTAATTTTGGTAATTTTTGTAATTTTTGTAATTTTTGTTATTCTTGTAATTTTTGTCATTTTTGTAATTTTTGTAATTTTTGTAATTTTTGTAATTTTTGTAATTTTTGTAATTTTTGTAATTTTTGTAATATTTGTAATTTTTGTAATTTTTGTAATTTTTGTAATTTTTGTAATTTTTGTAATTTTTGTTATTTTTGTAATTTTTGTAATTTTTGTAATTTTTGTAATTTTCGTAATTTTTGTAATTTTTGTTATTTTTGTAATTTTTGTAATTTTTGTAATTTTTGTAATTTTTGTAATTTTTGTAATTTTTGTAATTTTTGTAATTTTTGTAATTTTTGTAATTTTTGTAATTTTTGTAATTTTTGTAATTTTTGTAATTTTTGTAATTTTTGTAATTTTTGTAATTTTTGTAATTTTTGTAATTTTTGTAATTTTTGTAATTTTTGTAATTTTTGTAATTTTTGTAATTTTTGTAATTTTTGTAATTTTTGTAATTTTTGTAATTTTTGTAATTTTTGTAAATTTTGTAAATTTTGTAATTTTTGTAATTTTTGTAATTTTTGTAATTTTTGTAATTTTTGTAATTTTTGTAATTTTTGTAATTTTTGTAATTTTTGTAATTTTTGTAATTTTTGTAATTTTTGTAATTTTTGTAATTTTTGTAATTTTTGTAATTTTTGTAATTTTTGTAATTTTTGAAATTTTTGTAATTTTTGTAATTTTTGTAATTTTTGTAATTTTTGTAATTTTTGTAATTTTTGTAATTTTTGTAATTTTTGTAATTTTTGTAATTTTTGTAATTTTTGTAATTTTTGTAATTTTTGTAATTTTTGTAATTTTTGTAATTTTTGTAATTTTTGTAATTTTTGTAATTTTTGTAATTTTTGTAATTTTTGTAATTTTTGGAATTTTTGTAATTTTTGTAATTTTTGTAATTTTTGTAATTTTTGTAATTTTTGTAATGTTTGTAATTTTTGTAATTTTTGTAATTTTTGTAATTTTTGTAATTTTTGTAATTTTTGTAATTTTTGTAATTTTTGTAATTTTTGTAATTTTTGTAATTTTTGTAATTTTTGTAATTTTTGTAATTTTTGTAATTTTGTAGTTTTTGTAATTTGTGTAATTTATGAAATTTCTGTAATTTTTGAAATTTCTGTCATTTTTAAAATTTCTCTAATTTTTGAAATTTTTGAAATTCTTAAAATTTTTGAAATTTTTAAAATTTTTGTAATTTTTGTCATTTTTGTAATTTTTTTTTTTGTATTTTTTGTCATTTTTGTCATTTTTGAAATTTTTATAATTTTTGTAAATTTTGTAATTTTTGTAATTTTTGTCATTTTTGTTATTTTTGTCATTTTTGTCATTTTTGTCATTTTTGTAATTTTCGTCATTTTTGTCATTTTTGTAATATTTGTTTTATTTGCTATATTTGTAATATTTTTAATATTTGCTATTTTTGTAATTTTTGTCATTTTTGAAAATTTTGTAAATTTTGCAATTTTGTCATTTTTGTAATCTTTTTGATTTTTTAAATTTTTGTAATTTTTGTCATTTTTGCAATTTTTGTACTTTTTGTCATTTTCTTTTATTTTTGTGATTTTTCTAATTTTTGTACTTTTCGTCATTTTTGTTATTTTTATAATTTTTGTGAATTTTTTTTAATTTTTATATTTTTTTTCAATTTTGTGATTTTTCTTAGTTTCTGTAATTTTTGTAATTTTTGTCATTTTTATCATTTTTGTCATTTTTGACATTTTTGTCATTTTTGTCATTTTTGTGATTTTTGTGAGTTTTGTGATTTTTGTGATTTTTGTGATTTTTGTCATTTTTGTCATTTTTGTCATTTTTGTCATTTTTGTCATTTTTGTCATTTTTGTCATTTTTGTCATTTTTGTCATTTTTGTCATTTATGTCATTTTTGTCATTTTTGTCATTTTTGTCATTTTTGTCATTTTTGTCATTTTTGTCAATTTTGCCATATTTGTAATTTTTGTTATTTTTGTAGTATTTGTCATTTTGTATTGTTTTTGTAAATTTTAAAGTTTAAGCAATTCTTTTAGCTTTTGTAATTATGGAAACTTTTGGATTTTTTGTTATTTTTACAATTTTATCAATTTTTGTAATTTGGTTGATTTTAGTCATTTTTGTTATTTTTGACATTTTTGAGATTTTTGTCATTCTCACTTTAATGTTTAAATCCGGATCCTCCGATTTATTACAAAAAAAAAAAAACACAATCGCTTCGCCCAAGATAAAGGAGAACGAAAAATCCAGACGGAGTCATGGTGTCTGGCAAGGATAATTTCATCGAATAGTTTTTGTTTTTTTTTTCGCGTTTGTTCCTTTCTGAGGATAGAAAAAATCGCTTCAGTTTTCCCCTTGGAAAGCGAAGGCGGATAATTATTGGCGTTCTACTGTGAAAGGGAAAGTTTTCTCGGCGAAGCGAAAAAAACGTGAGTTGATAGAACTTCCGACTGGACGATAATCCTTAGTGCTGATGATCCACTTTATGCGAAGATGATTAGGGAAAAAATGAAAATTGAACATGTTTAAAATCTTAGGAAATATTTTAGTTCCAAATCCTTATATCCAGAGCAGCTCAAAGCAAAGTTCCATTCGGAATAGTGCTATCTCCCACTCAAATTCCAGTGACCACAAGCCAGGGCCGTCCGATGGTTGATGATAATTTTCTGTTGGCACGGAACAGTGTCCTGTGGTTGGTCGTTGTCTGACTTAAAGTTGTCCAACAAATTCGATAAAAAAAAAGGAGCGCGCAGGGAAATGCATAAGTAAACAGAAATACAAAAGAAAAACGGGAAAAGCGTCAACGGGCCAGGCAGCCGAGAGTTTTATTGGGACGATAAACATGCTTAAACCGTTATAAATTTCCGCGAATTCCTCGTCCTAACCTTCCTGGTCCCGCCAATAAGGAAAAGTGTCCTTGGTTTGAAAACTTTAATTCAATCGTACGGTAGCGAAGAGGTTGTAAAACTATTAAAAGTGGCTCGGGAAATTAGAGCACCGATTTTAAGCTCACTTACTGGGTGTTCAAACACTTCGATATAACTCGATTTGCCTCGATTAGGTGTTACAGCCATAGCTTGGTACTCCTATAGATCCATTCAAAGAAAGTGTACATACTAAATGATCCAAATTCACTTTTGATTTTTTATTGTAAAGTTTATGACCCCTTTCGGGGTACCCAAAAATTGCCATAGCGGACGGTATTTCACGTCCTCAAGGCGGGGTATTGGTTATAGTTTTCAACTAGCAATAATCGCACCTCAGTAGAACTTCATTGGTTACGATATCGCCACTGCGCAAAGCTAACGATACTTGGGCTGGATGCCGACCCCTACGTTTGGCTGCTCTTCTGTGCTAGCGATTGCTGGGTGAGCAGGACGACGGATACAAAAGGAAGCAGGACCGGTTTCTTTTTTGAAACGGTCGGTTTGCTTTGATCCGATAGACCCAGGAGGTAGGTAGCAGCCGGCCGAGGTCCAGCCAGATTTTGCAACCCCTGCTAGATGAACGAAGAATTAGGGGACTACCGTCTGCATACCTGGCGAAATTTACTGTGGAAAGTTTCCGATTGGAATTTCCGAAGGCATAGAATGAATCGTTGAATGTTTTCACCGCGAAATGGACAGGATTGTCATAGACAATTAAAATTTGCTAAAATCCTACTAGATTTTTTCCTTCTAGAATATTGATAAAAGAATGTATTCATCCCTACAAATCTTACAGGAGTTAAAACTCAACCGTTACTGACCTTCGATTCAAAACTGCTACCAAAAGTGAGATTCGATGATCTCGGCACTAACAAAATTTGCCGTAGGTATAATGTACAATGAGAAACCTATCTATTTGTTTTGATTTTTGACTTCTCTACCTACATATCGTTTTTCAATGAACGCAACTCTTTAATTTGATTATCCATTACCGGACCTTTTTCACCCCTTTTTTTATTCGACTATCAACAACTTCAATTTGAAAATAAAATCCGGAAATGAGAACCTGATTGTTGAGAAATGTTGCGGGATTTAAAGCCTGAATATAGTTATTTACAAAGAACTCATTTTCATGATTCACACTCTGTTGGTTGACTTAAAAAAAAACTGATCGGTGCTAAATTTGAGCTCAATCCTCAAAGCAATTCAGGATGCAAGATGAATCTTCGACGTTTTGTAATTAGGAAAAAATGTAAACAGAACAAAAGTTTCCGATGAATTTAAAACTCATTTTACTACGGTTTTTTCCTTCAGAGATCTCTTAAAAAGTAAGTAGAATAAATTTTTAGGTCTTCTCTTAGTATTTTGAATATTTTCGAAAAAAAAATATTGATGGATACTAAGCGGTAAATTGAATTTCACAACCTGGTGTTCTTCATGTTTTTATTTTAATAGTTTTTGAATGAAAAAGTGCTATTTTCACAAAAACTTACGTTCAAAATGTTGAAGATATGTTGAAGCTTAATTTATGAATGGTCTGTTTTAGAAAGCAGTCTAACAAGGAAAAAAACTGGTTGAAAAAACTGAAATTTTTTCCTGTTTTCTGTTTACCAAAGTAACAAATTTGATGGTTTCTCTTGGTTCAACGGAGTGTTTGAGTTGTTTATTTTACTGGTTGTTTGATTTCCAAATCAAATCGAGAGATTGAAAATTTTTAATTTATCACTAGAATTATCCTTTAAACTTCACTGTGGTGGAGCGAAAAATAATTTAAAATAAAAAAATTTTAATGATAAATAAAGAAAAACAAAAATAACAATCTGATTTGAAATTTTAAACCTAGTTTTGAAACAAAAAATCAACAGCCATAAAAAATCCATACCGAACTCAAATTATGATATTCTAGCTTTTATCAAGTAAAACAATCAGCATTTAATTCTCTTCTATGGGACACAATTTTTGAACTTTAAGTGTAAATTTTTTCTTTAATTTATTATCGGTTTCTGGAGACCACCAAAATGCTGTCCGATTTTTTCTAGAAACAACTTTTATTGCGTTCGGACAAATGAAATAGAAACATACATGTATGTATGACCATAAAGGTGTGTCGAATTGCAACTTTTTTTCGAACTTCAAAGCCTCTGTATGTCTAAAAAGTTTCCTTATTGGTCAAAACGAATGACAGATTTTTTTCAGATTTTTCAACCGGGTAACCGGGTTGTTATTTGAAATTTTGTATGATTCAAAACGCAAAAATTTGTTCAGAGAATGTCACTCTTTTGTTTTTTTTTGTCAATATTTTGTTGTCACGCGATGCAAATGAGTTTCAAATACACCAAGGTTTTTTTTACACGGTTTTCGGGAATTAACACGGTTTTTGAGAGAAAATATCCTTTTCAAAGGAAAACACTTAGAATCTTTTTGAAGTTGGGAAAATCTTAGATCTGAGACTAAGAATATGATACATGAGACCTGAGACCTGAGACTTGAAACCTGAGATCTGAGACCTGAGACCTAAGACCTGAGACCTGAGACCTGAGGCAGGAGATATTAGGCTTGAGACCTCAGCATGAGACATGAGATATGAGACATGAGCCATGAATCATGAGACCTGAGACCTGAGTCATGAGACTTTAGACCTGAGACCTGAGACAACAGAAGAATTGGATATTTGTCCCGACCTTATCTTTAGTTATGGAAATTATTTGCCACATGTTATGAAAATATGCTTGAACTTGCAGGTGTATTCACTGATTTCGTTTGATGTTTCACCATATCGATTTTTGTCCAAAATTTGGTTGTGTCAAAACTTGTTTTCTTTTTTGCGAAATTTGATGAACGTAACGTAACTGAAAATTATTCGAGTTGTGTTGTAACTTTCGTTTTGATTTTGTAGCAAAACTTGTTTCGCCGTTTCAAAGGTAGGAGGACACATACAATGCAATTAATTTATTAAATCTTGTCCACATCTAACGGGTAGCAACCAAAATTTTGAGATAAATAAAAGTCAAGTGTATTTGCAGAAGATTCGATTTATTGGAATCAAAGGCACATTGTCCATTGTTGAAAAAAAATAGTGAACAGTGAAGCTTCCGTTTGATGTCGGAACAGGAGCGTTGTACAGCTTTCATGTCAACTTTGTGAATATATTTCTTGATTCTACCAATCAATTGTTTGCAGTTCTTGGCGCTCATACTATTTTTGCACACCATGGAGCTCAAAGTTACGAAAAAATCTTCGCTTGGGATACACTGAGGCAGATTTGTCGGTTTGCGGTTTTTGGGTACAAATTGGATCGAATGGGTATTCAGGAAGGATTGTGATTTTTTGGCATAATGCGATGACGCTTTTTCCGGCCAAAACACGTATTGTCCATCTGCATGATGTTTGTGTACACAGTAAACGAAAATTACCGAGTTCGGTAATTGTTTTACCGAAATCCTAACATGTGTAAATCGTTATACTGTTCGGTAATTTTTTCGGTAAAAAATAAACGAACATTGGTAAATGAAGAATCGATTTACCGATGTTCGTTTATTTTTTACCGAAAAAATTACCGAACAATACGATTTACACATGTTAGGATTTCGGTAAAAAAATAACCGAACTAGGTAATTTTCGTTTACTGTGTAGAAACGGCATCAAAATTTTCTTCACACATTCATTCTGGTACACATCTTGATTGATAGCCAAACCAGACGCCTTGAATCATGGTTTAGAAATACCTCTCTCGGAAATGGCGATGTACAGAATCACTTTCTATACTTATGTTTGAACTTGAATTTGATGTTCAGAGATGTAGTAGAACTATCCTTGGAATATAATAGCGCCAGCACTAAATTTTACTTCGGAAGTCCGGACTTCCGATCCCGAACTTACTTCCGAACTTTTGACAGTTGGGTTTGAAAAAATAACAGTGTATTATATGCAACGTTGCCACACACAAATTTGTATCCACCAGAGTATCTCTAAATACATTAAGCGAGCCACAGACTACACAACATTGGTACAAATGCGATGAAATTCGATGAAATTTTGTCGCTGTGGACACGATTTGTATTTGTAGTGTATGGCACTGCTTGTTTGAGCGCCCAAACGGATTTAGTAAAATCGGTCGGGATCGAAATATTTTGTACAAACCACCCTCTGGCGGGGTGGAAATGTTTTTTGGTGTTGCTGTTGCTGTTTTCGCCAGCAATCGTTTGTGTTCGCGTGAAATATACTCTTAAGCCTAGTCCACACTAGGCAACATGAACTGCGATTTTTGTTATTAGACGAACTTTGTTGTCTGTTGTTGTTGTTGGAAAGCTGAGACGGTCTCAGTGTCTCCCGAAGAAAATGGGAGACGCTGAGACCGTCTCGAGACGAACCGTCTCCTAGTGTGGACTAGGCTTTACGGATAATAATGGGATACACAAATGATTCAAATGAATTTGTGGCAACGTTGATTTATGTGAATTTGAAAACAGAAAATTTCTTGGCGCACGCTTAATAAAACGACTCAATATGTTTTGGTCGGAAGTCAGCCATGATGCCAGTTCACCAACGACGTTTATAAAATTTTTATCTAAACGCACAATAGTATCGATCGTTTCCGAGGATGTGCATCTTCGAAAGAGGGAAGTAACTTTCGTCGTCCAAAACAAACGTTTTCCGGAATCATCCAGCGGCATTGGGATTTAAGAGTCGAAATCTGATTCTCAGCGTATTCTGGGGCTCTTCTTTCGGCGCTTTATTCCAACTATTTTCAATGCGTTCCCATGCACTGGTGAGAACCATTGAATTTTTTGGCGGCATCCCGTTTGGCTCAGTGAGTCCTCGTTGTTGAAGGCACGAGAAAGAGAACGAATTCCCTTTGCGGCCATAATTTTCGCTAGTCTGCCACTACCTAGCTTGGGATTTTAGGATATGATGAACAGTGGAAATCGACACATTTTCACTTTTAAAATGTGTACTGTATATTTTTGCTGAGATTTTTGTGCAGTTTGTAGACGCGCTCAAGAACCGCTACTTGTTTCGACGGCATTTTGAGCAAAACTGTGCAAACATAAACAAAAATTCTAGCGAAAAGAGGAGAAAAAAAGTTAACACATACACACTTTCATTATTCTCAGCAGTACTGCAAATAATCAGTGTCAGCTTTCAATATTCAATTGAATTTACTGCAGTGTAGGCTCAGTTCATTTCCATCAGAATTCATCCGATAATGAACAGAAAGCTCAATCCTAAACGCACTCTGCATACTCATTCACGAATCGGCAACATCGGTGGTCTGTATACATTCAGGCTCTTTGCAGGTTCATGAGTTTATCCAATCTTCATTTTCAGTATCAAGCAAACATTGCTGAAAGTGAAAAAAGCTCAATTCGATTATCATTAAGTTTTGTTGAATGGTGACAAAGCTTGTTCGATGCGCTAGACTTGCTGAAATTGAATAATTACTGCTGAGATTCCTATTTTTTAAGGATTTTGATAAGAAAAAAAAACGTGATAGTGTGTACAGGTGGGAAGGTTGAGAAATAAGTGTTCGGGTTTGCGAGAAGAACGCTGGCGAAAGAGCGTGTGGGACGAATGTGGGGCACAAAACTATGACAAAAATAAAACAAAATTATGACACAAATATGACAAAAGTTTGACAATAAAATGACAAAACATGACAAATGTGGTTAAAAGTATAAAAAAATTATGCAAAAAAAAAATAAATCTGACACTATAACTATGGCTTAAATTTAACAATTCAATAGAAAAATATCAATGCAATTCTGTCGAAAATATGACAAATGTGATAAAAATATGACAAAATTTAAAAAAATGACCGAATTTTGCAAAAAAAAACAAATGTGGTAAACAATTGACCAAAATTTGACAACTATAACAAAACATGAAAAAATATTGGCAAAAAATTCAAAAATGGTAAAAATATGACGAATATATAATAATTAAATGACTATATGATGTCATAAAATTGTGATAAAAAAAAAATTCATGACATAAATAAGACAATTATGACAAAATTTTGATTGAAATATGACAAAAAATTTAAATTAAAAGAACAAAAATGTCATCATGTATAGATAGAAGCTATCGCGAGCGAATTTCGGAACCTTGCGTCAAACTATGTAAAATTATCACAAAGTGATAAAAATATGAAAAATGCCATATCTCTCAGATTGTTGTCATTTTTTACTAAATTTGTCATAAGTTTGCCATGTTTTTTCATTTTATTGTTAATTTGTTGTAATAATTTTGTCATATTTATCAAATTTATGTCAAAATTTTATCTCATTATGATCACATTTGTCATATTTTTGACTAAGGTTTATCGACATTTTTGTCAAATTATTGTCAAATCAGTGCCATATTGCTGTCTTAATTTTGAAATATTTTTGTCATATTTGTCAGATTTTTGTCATTATTTTGTAATTTTTTTTTGTCATTTTTTGTTATTGTATTGTCAAAATTTTGCAATATTTTCATATTTTTGTCATATTTTTATCACATTTGTTAAATTTTTATCTAATCTGTCAGGTTTTTGTCATGTCTTTGTTATGTTTTGTCATTTTATAGTTCATTCTTTGTCATATTTAGGCCATAATTTTGTCATATTTGGTAGATTGCTGTCATTTTATTGTCAAATTTTTGTCATATCTGTCAGATTTTTGTCATACTAAATATTGTCATGTTTTCACCATATTTTTTACATTTTGTCATTTCTTGAACACAATTGTCAAATTTTTGTCATATTTGTCAGATTATCGCCATGTCATTTATTTTCATCTCTCTTCCCGTCCTTTCTGAATAATCGTATAGTCTTAGCTAATTTCAAATCGTGTTTTCTTTTCGAATCCCAATTCACAATTTTCGAAAATGGCACAAACAAATGCGTACTGAAATTATCAGCAACTTTAGCTGACACTGACTGAATGCTAAAGCTACATTCACTGATCGAATGCAGTGAGTGACAGAAACGCCTAAGCAAAAGACGCTTTCGAAGCAGCCGAGTGAATCAAGTTAGTTCGGGTTTACGAGTGAGCTTTCTACTGACTGAAAGACATATTCACAAAGCTTGCCGTAAGCACGAAGATGACCGAGCCGATCAGAAGCTTTTATATTCGTTGACTTTTCTATTCCATTCAATTCAGTTTAAGCTTTTCACACTGATACAAAATCACAGTCAATATCATTCGGGCTTTCAGAAAATTTGCAGCACTGATTCTCTGAGCTCGTTTATGTTTAAGTATTGGGGCCTCGAAAAACTTCCAAAATTATAGTTGCCTCCTATTATACTTCTGTATTTAAGTGTCATTAAACTCACCACAAAACCTATAGACCATTTCAAATATAGAGTTACCTTTGGCTACCACGTGATCTCTAGGTTTCATGAAATTCATATCTTTGTCTAACTCGAATCTAAGATCTTCTACCGAGTTATTTTTGGTAAAAGCAAAGCTGTTTTTTTTTTTGAGGCGATACTCGTGTATTTATTCGTGATTTTCGATCGGAGACAAAGAAATAACGCTCCAATTGCCAAAAACCCAATGCGCAATACATTTCGATGGACCGAACTTTTAAGATCAGCTGGGTGTATAAGTGCAAATACGTTCTGCAATACTCGGGATACTCGTTCAAAAAAAGAACTGAAAAAAGGGGTCCCAAGTTACTCCCTTGAAGCACGCCACGGTTGACCGAGAATGCACCAAATCTATATATTCGTAAATCCCATTCAATAATAATAAATTAATGTTTCAATAATAATAAATAAATGTTTCAATAATAATAAAATTAAATAATTTTCAGAACTATCCTAGGCAACAAAATAATAGGTTTTCCCAATATCATATCTCTCCAATCGTCAATTAATCATGAAAAATCGTTTGTTAGTCGCTCTACACTCTGGAACCCAACTAAAAAAAATACTAATAAAAAGTAGTTCTTTACTTTGAATTATTCTAATTAGCAATTCTCATAACCAACATTTGAGCAATTGAAAAAGCAAAACGCAATAATCCGTTGGAGAAAAAAGATTTTTTGTGCATTCCTGCTGACTCCTGATCAATAATCGCAATAGTATGTCAGTACTCAACGACCTAATTGTTTATAGGTCGTTGAGTTTGTCTCAACAATATACAAAGTGATTCATTTGACTGTTTGTTTTTCATAGAAAATTGTAGAAGCCATTTCATTATCTGTTATAGCCGATAAAACGGGTTCTAATGGCCATAGTCTTAATCAGAAGCGTAACCGCACTGGCACAATTAATGATCATAATATTTTTAAACCAATTCTACCCGGGTACTCGGGTTCGGTTTGTGTTTTCAATATAATTAAGATTAGATTTAATCGGGCGGCATCTTTTAATTCGTCATTATGACTAAGTATGTATTCGATTGCGAGATTCAAATAGGTAAACCACTTTATGATTCCTACTCACCGTCGTCAGATCCGTGTCCGGATTGTACGGGATCGAAGCGGCCCGGGATCGTAGCCAGGTGAATGGATTCCAGAAGGGCGACGATTCACTGCTGCTAGCGCTGGCCGTCGACGCGGTCGGATTGATGCCCAGGAACGATGCCGTCGCTTCCGCCTCGGTTGGCGGAATATGTCCGGCCACTCCGGCAGCCCCAGATTCGGTATTGCCGCTGCTGGCCAGATCCAGATAGTTCTGAGCCGTGGCTGCCGTCGACACCAAATGGTTGAAAATGTTATCGAAAATGCTGTCGGATGCTGCAGCCACTTCCGGACAGCGGCCACCTGTCAGAATGTGTGCGAAGAGCACCAACAGAGTGGACAAAAGTAGGCCAGCGCCGGTACCGCCCCGCAGTCTTCGAGCTTTGACCAAGGTCATGGCGACTGATGTGTTCCTCCTGCCTGCTTCCAGCTGTGCCCCGGGGACCGGTTTATTTTCGGTTAATTTGCTATTCACTTTCTTCTTGTCGATTCACAGGTAAACACACTGAAGTTTTTTTTAATTTTAGGTTTGTCTTTCTGTTCCCCGCTATCCGGTGATTTTTGTGCAAGGTTAATTGTATTCCACTTTCCTGGAGGTATTATTTATACCTGTGAGAAGGCAAAGAAAGGAGATTACGCATAATTAGTTTACACTTTGTAAAGCTTGCAACATCAGTTCGTTTGCAACGGACATTTCATTAGGAGTCCTAAGGAAACAAACGAGGATCGTGTTCATTTGTCAAACTAAATCGAACGTGTACGGAATACAAGAAAATAAACAAATCGGCGGAGAAACGCCGGAACCGCGGTTTATGTGGTTTATGATCTGCATTTTTTTGTCTGTGGGAAGAATGACAGCTTGCTGTTAAATTCCTTGGAAAAAATTTTTTTTTTGTCTGCTCTCCAGTAACGGGAATCTTGCGACATTTCGACAAACAGAAGAAGGTGCTGAAGGGAGTTGCCTGACATGTTGAAGCTTCACGTGTATTTCAAATTTATTGGCAATATTTCAGAACGTGTGCCAAATTTTTGAAATTGAGATTCTCTGTGTTAAACCCCTATTGGAAAACCCGAAAGCCCGGATAAATGTAATGCGATTTAATGAAATTTTTAGAAACGTCACCGGTGAACCGAGAGCTGAACACAGACTTCCGACAATCTAGTTCTTCATTTTCCTTTGTTGGAAGTAAGTCCGGACTTCCAAAGTTAAATTTAGAGCTGGAGCTACAATAAAAATATTAGTAAATACAGTAAAATATGTATGTGGCAAAAGTTGGAAGAATGAATATCAAAATGGGTACTGGAGAGCTGAGGGCAACATACCCAACTATCAAAATATTGACCCAAAGCATACAGCTAGGAAAAGTAAGTATTTTTTGAATGGCACGATTCATAGCAATGTTTTACTTCCAATACTGTACTTATATGATAAATATAACGAATTAACCCAAGAGAGTCAGATTTGGAGGACTGGGATCCTTATATTTAACACTAAACATACCGACACTTTGTATATACCTATTCATACTGCGAGCGGTCAAATGACGGCAAACACCATTTTCGCTAAAACTCTCTTGTTTCTTAACCGATATCCTCAAAATTTATAGTCTATAATGTGACTCAACCATGTTCCTCAGAAAATTTTCAGCTACAATCAAGTATTTTAAAGTTATTTTAAATCCAAGAAAATTTTTATGAAAAAACATGCTTCAGGAAAATTGCTATAAATCAGTTATTAAGTGCTCGAAAATTTTTTTATTTAGTGCCTGAGAAAGCCGTAGTTAGAAGCTATATGTTGCATATACAGTAAGGTTTTTTTTTACACTGATATACGTACCGCGTAAAAAAAACCGTGTAAAAAAAACCGTGTTAATTCCCGAAAACCGTGTAAAAAAAGACCATTCGAATTCCGAGCTTTGAAGTTCTGACACTTAAGACCTGAGACCTGAGACTTGAGACATGAGACCAGGACTTGAAAATGTAGACTAGAGACATGAGACCTGTGACTTTAGACATGACACCTGAGACCTAAGTCCAGGGACCTGAGATCTGAGACATGAGACCTGAGACTTGAAGAATGAGACCAAAGACATGGGACATTAGACCTGAGACCTGAGACTAGAAACATAAGACATAAAACACGAGACCTGAGACCTGAGACATGAGACCTGAGACATGAGACATGAGACAATGGGCATGAGACATGAGATATGAGACCTGAGGTATGAGACAAGAGCCATGAAAGCTTAGACCTGAGACATGAGACTTTAGACCTGAGACAAGCTACTAGTGGTATTACCGCGAAAAATTATATAAGCTTCGATTACAACTTGCGACCCCTCTAGTGAAAGGGTTTGACTTGTAGGTGACGAAAAACAGTGTTGCGATTTCGCTAGTATAAGCTACTAGTGTTAGTACAGCGAGAAATTGGTTTAGCTCCAATTTCAACTTTCGACCAGTCAAGTGAAAGGGTTTGACTTGTAGATGACGAAAAATAGTGTCGCGGTTTCGCTAGTACAAGCTACTAGTGTTAGTACCGCGAGAAATTATTTAAGCTCCGATTTAGACTTGCGACCTCTCTAGTGAAAGGGTTTTACTTGTACGTGGCGAAAAACAATGTCGCGAAATCGCTAGTGCAAGCTACTAGTGTAAGTACCGCGAAAATTTAGTTTAGCTCCGATTTCAACTTTCGACCGGTCAAGTGAAAGGATTTGACTTGTAGGTAACGAAAAATAGTGTCGCGAGTTCGTTAGTACAAGCTATTAGTGTTAGTACCGCGAGAAATTAGTTTAGCTTCGATTTCAACTTTCGACCCGTCAAGTGAAAGGGATTGACTTCTTGGTGATATTGGTTACAGGGGGTAATCTTGAGAAACCGGGGAATTGAATAGTATTTAAAGTGTATTTTTTATATTTTGTATCACGTTTTGCTTTAATAACTGGCAAAATAAATCAAAACGCGCAAGCAGAAACTGCAGCACCCAGCTGACAATTGAGTAAAATCATCATTCTAAAGAGCTCTGAGAGCTGTGAGCCCGTGCGTTTTTTGATTGTTTGAAAACTTGAACAAGATGCTACAAATTTTCGAAAATTTTTATCAAACATCGCATTGCATTTGCAGGTAATGAAAATATAACTTCAAAATTTTTATGCATCCAATCATGAATTTTTATGATTTCAGCTAGTAGAATTTGTTACAGTATTTTTCACCCCTAAATGTTTGTTGAACCCTAATGCTTTTTCTAAAAAAACATTTATGGTTTAAAAAATATAAAATTTAATTCGAACAAAGCCAAAAACTACTGCAATTGGTGCTTCATGCATTACGACATTACAAATACATCACAACCAATAATTTTTCTGACTACCTCAATTTTATGTGCAATCAACTTTAAAACTTTTTTTGTACAAACGGTATGATTATCTGCGGAGATAATGTTTTTAAAGTCCATTGAAGTTGAAAACTGTTGCATGATGCACCAGATGCACCAGACGGTATCTCTGTTTAAAAGACATACGTCGTCTATGCCGATTTAGGCTTTGTGGACTGAATTAATTACGTTGAAAATTTAAGATTAACATTTAACTCCAGTACCGAGATGGGAATCGAACCCCATCAGTGGACCAGCGATTACCGTCTTACCACGCTAACCACTCGACCAGCGAGACGTATCTCACAACTAACATTGAGTTCTGTTTGCTTCAAACACTTTAACTTGATTGGTCGCAAATTGAAATCGGTAATGAAACTTTTTTCTACCGGTAATAACACTAGTAGCTTGTACTAGCGAACTCGCGACTCTATTTTTCATCACCTTATAGTCAAACCCTTTCATTTGACCGGTCGAAAGTTGAAATCGGAGCTAAACTAATTTCTCGCTGTACTAACACTAGTAGCTTGTACTAGCGAAGTCGCGACACTATTTTTCATCACCTACAAGTCAAACCCTTTCACTAGAGGGGTCGCAAGTTGAAATCGGAGCTTAACTAATTTCTCGCGGTACTAATCCTAGTAGCTTGTACTAGCGAAGTCGCGACACTATTTTTCGTCATCTACAATTCAAACCCTTTCACTAGAGGGGTCGCAAGTTGAAATCGGAGCTTAGCTAATTTCTCGCGGTATTTATCCTAGTAGCTTGTCTCCGGTCTCAGGTCCAAAGTCTCATGTCTCAGGTCTCAGGTCTCATGTTTCATGTCTTATGTCTCATGCCTCATGTCTCATGTCCCATGTCTCAGGTCTAAAGTCTCATGTTTCATGGCTCTTGTCTCATGCCTCAGGTCTCAGGTCTCAGGTCTCATGTCTCATGCTGAGGTCTCAAGTCTAATATCCCTTGTCTCAGCTTCCAGGTCTCAGGTCTCATGTCTAATTTCTAATGTTTCATGTCTCATGTCTCATGTCTCATGTCTCATGTCTCATGTCTCATGTCTCATGTCTCATGTCTCATGTCTCATGTCTCATGTCTCATGTCTCTTGTCTCATGTCTCATGTCTCAGGTCTCAGGTCTCAGGTCTCAGGTCTCAGGTCTCAAGTCTCAGGTCTCGGGTCTCAGGTCCCAGGTCTTAGGTCTCATGTATCATGTTCTTAGTCTAAGAGATAAGATTTTCCAAACTTCAAAAAGATTCAAAGTGATTTCCTTTGAAAAGGACTTAGAATATTTTCTCTCAAAAACCGTGTTAATTCGCGAAAACCGTGTAAAAAAAACCGTGTTAATTCCCGAAAACCGTGTAAAAAAAGCCGTGTAAAAAAAAACCGCGTAAAAAAAAACCGTGTAAAAAAAACCTAGGTGTACGGAATTTTTTTTCACATATTTTTTAAGATCATGGCTACAAAAAATGAAAAAAAGTTGTGTAAAACCCATACTTTTCAATCAATCAACCGCCAAAGCCAAAGTCGGTTGTCTCGCAAATAAAAAGCAAGTAGATGCAGCTTTGTTTGTGGACTTGGCGAAGGCATTCGAATTTAGATCGCTTCCCCACAAGCTCCTGATCGACAAACCAGAAAAAAGGGATTCCCAACTTAGATCGTAAAATGGCTCGAATCGTATCTACATGACAGAACTGCATTTGTTCGACAGGGTCACATCAAATCCCGAAACTTCACTGTTCCTTCTGGAGTTCCTCAAGGGAGTCATCTGGGTCCACTACTTTTCAACTTGTTTATGAACGATCTTTGTGATATAATTGATTCTGAATTAGTATTCTACGCTGACGATCTAAAAATGTACCGCTCGATATCACAATATTCAGACTGTTTGTTACTGCAACAGGATCTCGATAAACTTATGTGATGGTGCCAAATAAATGCGATGGAAGTTAATCCGAAAAAATGTAAGCTTATAACGTTCACTAGAAGCAGAGTTGAGATCGCACATCTTTACACAGCTGATAACACGGTACTTCAGAAAGTTGAATCCATTCGGGATTTGGGTGTGATTGTGGATAAGTCTCTAAATTTCAAGGAACATCTTGCTGTAACCATAACGAAGGTTAAAACAGTGCTGGGTTTTCGGGTAAGAAACACCAAAGGATTCGCCGATATCACCACTCTGAAGGCATTGTACTGCTCGCTCGTCCGCTGTGGTTTGGAGTACAACATACAAGTATGCACCAAACTCAATCGGCGGTATGAAACTTCTCGAATTCAGTCCCTAATCTACCATGGAATGAACCTCAGAGACTTCCACCTTACCATGACCGATGTGGGATCCTGAACATCGAACCGATCGGCTCACGAATTATACTTCTTCGGCGCCTGTTTATATTCGACATTATATCCGGAAATATAGACAGTGATAACCTCGTCGAAATGATACCGTATCATGTCCCATCTCGCTCTCTACGGAATTTTGAGCCTCTAAGAACAATTAATTATGGAAGAAACGAATTTTTCAACCCATTTGATATATCGTGTAAATTTTTTAATCAAGTTTTAGTTTGTTTTGATTATAATATAAGTAAAGATAGTTTTAAGCATAAATTAATAAATCAGTCTGAATGATATTCAGTAGTCGAAGACCGTGAACAATAAATAAAAAAAAATAAATAAAAGCTGTTTCTGATACAGTAGAAAAATTTTAAAAAGTAAATTGGAAAGTTGACAAATTTTTTCACATTTTCGCTTCTTTAGATTTTTGAAATACGAAATACATAATTTATGACGAATTTTCGAAGGTAGCTGTTTTTCAAACTTTTTATCAATTCGGATTTCTGATACAATTCCTACACCTAAATTCAGCTTTGCACTGGATTTGCACTGGAGTATGTTATCGTAAGGTTTAGACAATAAAACTATATGCAGAAGAAAGAAAATTTCATACCGGTTCTAGTGATGTAACTAAATTGCGAAAAACAGCTACCTTTTAAAAGTCGTCATAAATTATGTATTTCGTATTTAAAAAATCTAAAGATACCAAAATGTGACAAATTACGTCAACTTTCCAATTCATTTTTTAAAATTTTTCTACTGTAACAGGAACAGCTTTGGCTGTTGATTGATTGAAAAATACGGGTTTTACACAACTTTTTTACATTTTTTGTGGCCATGATTTTGAACAAAAATTTGAAAAAAATTTCCATATATGTAGCATATAACTTCAGCTTTCTCAGGCACTAAGTAAAAAAAAATTCGATCACTTAATAACTGATTTACAGCCTTCTTCCTGAAGCATGTTTTCTCATAAAAAAATTCTTGGACTTAGAATAATTTTAATACAATTGATTGTAGCTGAAAATTGTCCGAGAAACATATTTGAGGCACATTATAGGCTTTTCAAAACTATAAATTTTGAAGAAATCGGTTGAAAAACAAGAGAGTTTTAGCGAATACAGTGTAAGCCGTCATTTGATCGCTCGCGGTATGAATAGGTATACCACATGCGTTATTCGAAAACCACAACACTTAGAAAATTAAAAAAAAAACGCAAAAATACTTGCATTTTGAAAATAAAAATAGTCCTGTCGTTAAATTGGCGAAACAAAAATTATAAAAGGCGTTATCATCATTCAAAGTTCAAAAACCGTCATTTGACCGCCATTAGTGTTAATGAATATCCTGTGTGCAAGTTAAGGTTTGAGTAAATAACTTAAAATCACGTTTAGCAAACGTCCTATATCTTAGAGGAAATTGGTAATAAAGTTCAGTGGTTCAACTTGATTATGTAAAAAAACGAAAAACACTTTTCATTTTCCCTATTCAGGTCATATTGTAAATATTCTTAATTTGTTTATCGATTTTGAATGCCAAATCGGAGTGAATGAAATTATTGTTGATTGAACGTGCACTTACCTTCCATGATTCATGCACATATACATATGCCTTCCTGCAACGACAAATTGCTCGTTAAATCATTCCTACCGTAATGATAGGTTTCAAGTTTCTCGATATGGTCAAACGCTTTGTTGCAAAACATTTGAGTGTCATGTGAAAGTGCCTAATTGGAGTTCAATACAGGAACACTTATATTTCAAAGTTAATGTTTTCGGGTGGAACCGTTAAAAGTTCTAGTGTTTCTATTTTTATAGTTGGTTATGAAACAGAACTTTTTTCATGTTCGAGTCCCGATCTAATCTTCGATTGGAATTCTAAGAAATATTCAATCATGATTCTTATCGTGAAAAGGAGTAAATTCCAAGAAAAAAGGGGATCATCATGAAGCATCAAATGACGCATGCGGAAAGTTTTTCCTCCTCCGGGGCAAATTGATAACCATTAAAAATGGCCATTATTATTGATAGTGATGTTGGCTGCTGTAATACTAAGCTATTGTTAGTCAGTGCCGGTGAGGTCGCAGTATAGGTTATAGGACCGAAGCACATCATCCAGGAATGGAACAAAATTGGTATGTCCGGACCAGACCAGACCAGCATCAAATGCGATTCACTCGGTTTGGGTTTCTGGAACATGTTGCTGTTATTGAGTATACAGATGTTAGGATGATTCATAATTGTCTCGAAGAGTCGCGTCCTTATCAGCACATCGTCTAAGATTTTTTACAATTTTTGTTTCAGAAAAAATTTACAGCGCATTTGTATATGATTCGTTAAGCAGTTTGTCAAGTTTGATTTTTAACATTCGTGAATTATCAACCGGCGTTCCTTATCACGTAGCACCAACTACTGCATTAAAGTAGTGGTCATGTTCTATTTTGTTCCAGAAGGGATGACAACAAAAATAACTCCTACAAAAAAAAATTGCACAGAATGCATGCTGTACTGCATCATTGGAGAACAACAATTCCGCCTCATGATGGCATCGCCCCGGATTCATCTGTTCTATTCCGTTTTCGTTCCGGAAAAAAGATTGATGATTCATTTTCTGGGAATGAAAAGTCGGTTGGTCGGTTCAGTCAAATGGAAGATTTGTCCCCTGTTGAATAGGAGAGAATCGTTTGTTAACGAATGTTGCTTTCGAAATTCTAGATATTCGATTCTACTCCGATTCCTAAATCCAAATCATAAGGATGAGATCAGGAAAATTGTAATTGTCTGAATATTATGTGCTTTGCAGAATTGAGCTTCTGAAAAAATTACTAAAACATCACATTAACAATTAAAGAACTGACACTACTGTAGGGATGAGATAAAGGATATGCAGAAAATAAATCAAATTTAATTAAAAATAAAATAAAATAATAGTTCAAATCGGCAATACTGAAGGTAAATAAAATAAAATAAATTTCTATGGCAACGTTTGCTATTTTGGCAACACTACACAGTAAGTTTTTACCTCGATTCCCAGCAAAAAAAATTGCTGGAAACTTTCAGCAATCCAATTTTTTGCTGGAAACCAGCAATCGGTTTTCTGATTGCTGGATTTTTCAGCATTCGGTTGTGTTCTTGTCATTTTTGCTGAAAACCGAGCAATCGGATTTCAAATTGCTGGATTCTCCAGCAATTGATCTAGTTTGCTGGAAAATCAGCAATCGAGTTGTCAAATTGGAGTCTGTTTGTGTTTGTGTGTTGAAAAGTGTGAGAATTTATTTCACGAACTTTGAATAAATTAATCAATTATTCTTATTTTCCTCTAGATTATAGCAATCATGGTCTGCAGACGTCATGTCAAGGGTGAGTTTTTATTGGATAGGTAGATATTTCATGAAAGATACTAATCCAAACTCAATTTCAGGTGGTCAACACTTTGGCACAAAGCTGCCACACCAGAGCAGAGCAGGTGCTGGTATATTAAAAAAAATTGTTTTGGAAATAAATATACCTATGCATAATTGAAAAAAGGAAGAAAATAATTCTTATTTATTGCTCATCATAGGCTCAGCCAGTATTCAATATTTAATTTCGAATTGAAATATAAATTTGATACCAAATACAGCTGAATGTTTTAAAAAAAATAACTGGTTTCCAGCAATCTGGATTGCTGATTTTCAGCAATTTGAATTGCTGGAATCCAGCATTAATGTTTGCTGATTTTTCCAGCAATTCAAATTGCTGGAAATTTTGCTGGAAAGTCAGTGGGACAAAAACCAGCAAAATTTTGCTGGTTTCCAGCACAAAAAAATTTGCTGTGTAGGGAAACAAACAAAGCAAAGTCAGTCATTGATATATTCTTGTGAGCGACAGACGTGTCCAAGTGAATCTCTGAATCGAGATTCGTAAAATCACGACAACTGGTCCTAAACATTCAATCAGCTATTCCTTATTAACCACAATCGATTCTTACAGATGTTTTTCTAGTTTAATTACTGGAAGTGTCTTGTATTAATTTTTAGAACTTGGGTGTACTCGAAACCAAAGAATTTTGAGATACGTTTTAAAACGATGAGGCAACTTTTTTTCAAGTTACCACTACTTTACCCTCAATTTCCAATAACTTATGGATAAGAAACTCGCAGCCCTCGAGACATGTTTTTGCGGCCTTCGGAAGGTTTTATCAAATTGAATTTATTTCTTTGATGAATAAGAAAACTTAGTCACAGTCCCAGAAAGTTGATTTCTCAGCAAAAATTTTTTATACGAGATATCACCCGATTTCGACGTTTCATGTATTTCAAATAGAGATGTACCGAATATTCGGTCGGCCGAATACCGCCAAAAAACCTTTGAGCCGAATATTCGGCTCACCGAATAGTTGAGCTAGGTGCCAATGTTGACAATGTTGAGCATACATGCCAAATTTCAGCTCTCTAGCTCTTAAGACGGCTGAGCCTATAGAGGACAAACAAACAAACAAACCCACAGAAATTGCTTTTTATATATAAGAATTTTGTTATTTATTTGAAAATAACGAACCAATTAAAACATCAACTAAACTATGTTCGTTTTGTGAAAAACCGTCCATCTTGAGAACCAAAACAGCTTTCAGAGCATATTTCCTTCTAAAAAAAAATTACAAAAAATCATTTTTTGTGACGTTTATCAAAGAAGATCTTATTTTTCATTGATTTACAATGTTTAAGTTTTTTCGTATTATTAATAAGTTTCTTTTTTGTGACGTGAATTCACTCATTTGCAAAGGTTATTGTTCACTTTTTAAAACCATCCCGTTGGATATTAAAATAAAATCTATTTTCTACTCTATGAAGCAGTATTTGTTGGCCTCAAATCGTTTAAAAAAATCAATTTATATTTAAATAAATAATTTGGCAAAAGTTGTCAAAGTGTGTAACTTTTTCCAAAAAAAAAATGATTTTCAAAATTATATAAAACTAGCTGACCCGGCAAACTTCGTTAAGCCTTTGAATTTTGCAAAAATAATGAACATGTTAATAAGCAAAAAATATGTAAATAATTATTTACGCTCATGAAACTGGATTGTTACCTTCAAACGGAGTGAATCGACACAGTTTTTTGACTATTTTCGTAATACTTCTGTCATATTATGGTAGTGCCTACCTCCAGGGGCAAAAATTTCGAAGAAGATTGACTTCCAACAAAACTGGAAAGCGAATATCTTCTGGGATAAAGTTAAAAATCTATTTTCTTCCGTTTTCCCAAGATAAGTGCCAAAAAGTTTTTTGCTGAAATGTGTCGTCATTTTAAGCAGTTTTGATCAACTGTCTTTCCTTTTTCGCCAAAACCATGTTTGAAATTTTCTTTATTGTTAAGGTACCAAATTTGTAGAAATGGCACAACACTTTTCATGGTATGAAAATAAAAGAAAATATCAACAAATTTTCATATACCATTCTGTTTTTCGTTATCTATCATGCATTTGATATGTTCTCTGTATTAGATAATCTCCTCTTAATTTTCAAAATCATCTTTTTTGTATCGACTTTAACTATCATATTTATCGAGAAATGGATGCTTAAGAACTGAACAAAGAAAATTAGAACATTCAATATATGTGTATGTATGTACATGGAATTTTTTATTCACAGCAATTTCAAATCAAACGGTTATGAAATCTTTTTTTACTTTGAGATCTTGAATTCAAAATCAGAAATGAAATTCAAAAAAGTCTTTGCAAATCTAATTCAGTTTTCATTATCTCTGTTTTGGATCTTGAATGATATTTTCGTCGAGACTAAAATTTTTATTTTCCAAGCTTCGTGCATTTGAAGATTTTATTGAACCAATTATCTGTTCTTGATTTCTGATACTGAGTGTTGGATCAAATCATGAATTTTATTTTTACAAAGTCAACCCTATTTATATCCTTAATTTTGTTAAATTTTTTGGCACCTTAGTATGAAAGGAAGAAGTGGATAGTATCTAACATTTCCTTGGTATTCTGATGAAATTCACATAGAATTACAAAGTTAATATCATTCTATTCTCGAACTAACTCATTACATTTTTGACGTTTACAAAAACCAAGTAAATCAATTTATTGTCGTCTTATTCTAATAAATAAAAATTAGACGTTCTCTTGATGTTATACCATAAATATGAACAGAAGATTCTGTAATGGAATATTTCATTGTTATCTGTTCAGTTGTTTTGGATATGTCAAAACTTCCACAGTCATACGTAGAATATTATTTTTCTTGAATAATACGACAGTCTTTCATTTAACCGGAAAATAAACAAAACAAAATAACGGAGTAAATAAAAGAGATCAGAATTTTTCACGCGCGTATCCAGGTCAGGCAAATTTATTTGATCAAAAAACCTAACAATATCCGGGCATTTGATTTCAAAATTGTCAATCCAAAATCCGGACAATACCAAGCAAATTTAAGCTAAATTTAGAAACTACTCAAAAAAAAAATTAAAACGAAAAACACTTTAATAATTGTTTTTCTTCGAAACACATCAGAAATTTTGAAACGTATTTCAAGCATTCAGAAACCGTGTATGATTATTATGTTAAAAGTTGCTCAAAAAATGTCGTTTTAGTACGCAAAATTTTAAAAAAATTAACTTAGTAAGAGATTTTTTATTATTTGTAAAATGAAATGTAAATCCGGAAAATTCGGGTTTTTTTTATCAAAATCCGGACAACCGGGCTGGACGGCTTGACCGAATCCTTTAAATTTTGTTTAATCAATTACCCCGTCAAGTACGGGTAAAACCGGGAAATCCGGCTAGCTTTGGGTAAATTAGCTTAAAAATTTTTAAAGTTGCCTTGATGCTGAAGCAAAAATGACAATTTTCGAAAATAGGCATACCTACTCCATGCCGGCTTATTGCGCTTTTTTTTCACCCCTTACGGAAGGTGAACAATTACATCCAAGTATCCATTTTACTGGTGCCACGTGAAAAGTACACTTGCAACGAAAATGGGCGCCAAAACTTCCTATAGAGAGATGGATGAACATCAGTAAGCCTTGATTGCTTTTGGCGCCTTCCTACTCTGGGTGATTCAAACGAAAAAAAAAAATGGAAATTGGGTGCCATGACTTTTATTTGATACGAATAAAAACTAAAAATTAATTTTCAAATTCCACAAAAACATTTTTAAAATTATCTCTCCGTTGTGTTTTTCTTCGCGTGAAGACGAACACAACAAAAAAAATCGCATGCAAATCGGATGATCCAGTGAAGAGCTTTGCGTGTTCGCACATTTCTGTATGGTCTGTCTCTCTCCCTGTTTTATATATATATAAAACATGTAAAAAAAATTTTTTTTCTCAGTTTTCGTTGGCTTTGTATGATTTGAATTTTCAAAATTATTGACAAGTTTGAGATTTTTTGATACATTAACGGATAAAAATCACTTGTGAGCGGTACAAGCGCGTGAAATGTGTCAATAGCTGTATGATAGAGTTGAGTTTTGGCATTGTAAGCCAATACATTCAATTGACATCACTGCTGGTGCCTCGCGAAGTATTGCATGAAAAGTATTCATGCAATACCTCGCTAGGCACCTAGCAGTGATGTCCATTGATTTTTTTGTTTTTTAATGCAAAAAGATAATAAGATACAAAGTTATGGATCTCGACTTAGAAGTCTTAAATTAGCACAAAACCCATAAGCAGGCTCGGTTACGCACTGCAACATGATGTACACATTTTTCCTTAATTTTCACCATCAATAAATTTTTGATTTTTCACCACATTGAGTTCAAAGTCCGTAGCCCACCATTTTGTTAAGATATCCAATTTATTATTTAAAAACAAAATATATCTCTTAAGCTTGTATTAGATGATTTGGAATTTCACAAATCTAGAGGAAAAAATATGTTCGGTTGAACCAAGCCATAGAAAAATTGCCAATTTTCTAAATACGAGATTTTGTTGTTATTCTATTTAGAACTATTGTAAAATATTTTATTATTATTTTTAAAGAATATTGGAGGGCAAAATTAAAAATGCCCTGTTTCGGTCAGCTTAAATGAAATTTGTGATAAATCATAACAATTAGCAACACAAAGTACCTTTCTCAGTTTTCTTTTCGTTTGGGGGACTCGCAGCACTTTGGTTTAACGGAACTTTGAATCTTCTAATAAAATTATGAAGAATTGAAAAAAAATTCTGATTTTCATAGGGCAGTTAGTTTACAATGTTTTGAATCCCGATTATTTATTTAAGACTTAAATACCGGTGTACATACATATAATTAAAACTGTAGATGAGAACGAAACTCAATGTATCCTAAACACCCATAATTCTGTCTTTTTCTACTGTGCAAGGATCACGATTCACATCCCCACAATCCACAACAAATCAAATTTTCCTAATAACTGTACACAGAAGTCCGAAACACATTGCACCAATAACGCCCACCCACCTCCCACATCCGCATGCAAGGTCACTGTCAACCTGTCACTCACTCACTATTGCGGCAACCGCATTTCAGCCTTCGGATTGCAACTGCACCCGAAAGATATCCTTAAGCCGGAAGTAGAATTTCGGGTGGCCTAATTTGCCGCGCTTTTTTTTTTTGGCTATTTCTTCCTGATCAAACAACTTGAATCACCGACACATTCCCCTCACTCCCAGTTACCACCATTTGCCAGCTCGTTCGGGGGCCCGTATTGTTTATTTGTTGAATGAATCGAGCACGTTTACAAGTCGAATCATTCAAAACATTCCGTAGACGCGAAGAACCGTAAATAATAATAATAAAAAATCAGACAGCCACTACAGGGAGAAAGAAACGTACAGACACGCCGTTAGCTTACGACGGCACTTTCTTCCAACCCAACGGGAGCTACTTACGAAGAGACGTGCAGCACGCGGGAATCGACGACCGAAACCAACCGTCTACGGTTCTGGATGGAAGAAGACTGAACTCAACCCGGCGAAAGTTGCATGAAAGAGCTTTACTACTTAGTCCCCTTCCTTCCTTTGCTCGGCCGGAGTCAAATGCGCACCAAGAGAAAGAAATCAAAGAAAAATCGCATCCTTTCATTGATGTTCGCTCGCTCTCTCCGATAAGTTTTAAACATTGAAGGAGTCCTTTTTAAAGAAGTGCAACATTATCACTGAACGAAATATTAATCTATTTTTTTCAATATTGAATTTTAAAAATTTTATTTAAAAAATGAACAGACGGGTCCCAAAAAGATGGCTCATAATTTTGAAGCTCAAAATACTTACTCAAATTGTTATTTTACTTTTTATTTACTTAAGAAATAATTTATTAATTTAGATTTCTCTACTTTGGCTGTATAATAAAATCTATAGAGGAATATAAAAAACATAAACTAGAAAATGCAAAAGTAAAGTCTTTACGAAAAAGTAAGAAATTATAGAATTTATTGACTTAGATTCTGCTTAGAATTTTTCTATTTAAATGAGAAAAATGTAAAAAAAAATGTATAAACAGGAACTTACAATTTTTTTAAATGTTTATACATGTGATTTTCAACAGTATGATTATTTTCAGTGCACAAAGCTCTGGAATCTTGGTTCGTGTATCGGATTATTTAGCGGTGTTTTATGTTCCATGCAATGTAGGGCTAGCGTTTCGTACAATGTTTTGTTCAAGATAAATGCTGTGTCTTCCATAAAAGATAGCGTGCAACTGAGTTTTGAAATTGAATGCAATTGATCTTAGACATAAAGGGTAACGGACTTGTTATGGACTAGGGATAACATACGTACTCTTTTAAGAGTACATCTACTCTTTCTCAATTGAAAAATGAGCGTACTCTTCTTTTTGTGAAATTTTACGAAATGTACTCTTTTTTTGGCGAAAGAAATTAAATAAAATTGTCTCATATAAACTAACTTATTTCTTCCGATACAAGAAGATTGTATTCTTATGAATACAATAGATCCAACTTTTTATGCATTCGTTGCACAACACTTCAGTTTTGCTTTTTTTTTGTTGAATGTTTCAATCGATGGCTACTAATAGAAGGAATCACGAGTACATTCACGATTTCAAACGGGATTTTTTGTTCAAAATTAGCGCCTTTGAGTATACAATGAATTCCCGGACAATAGGAAATATGCATAACTACAAGTTGCTTAAAAGCATTGTGCACAAATCAAAAGCGCACGAATCAGCAATAATGTTTTAACGAATAAAAAAACCTCTATTAAAAACTCTTTTAAAAATGCAGTTTTTTATCAAACTTTGAGTAAACCAAATTAAAATACTGTGCATTTATCATGTATGTCACTTATCTTGCAACAAATTGGCGGTATTTGAATGACCTAAAACATCATGGTTTTTGAGTAAATGGTGTTAGTCTTTATAATTTTGAAAATTTTCTCAATGTACTCTTTTTGGCGTTGCCGGATATGGTAATCCTATTATGGACCACCTTGCAACTGTTTTCCAATATTTTTCTCATAAATCCGAATTCCCGTCGTCCCTCTGAAGGAAAAAATAAAAAAAAAATCTTTTACCAAAAAAACAAACTTTTTGTGAGCCTGGTTTGGTACGCTGTTAATTTTTGGGTTTATTCGAACTTGATCTTTTCTGTCCTTTTGGAAGCTAGTAGTTCCACTCAATATCATATTTTACCTTTAAAAACGATGCGATTAATCGATATTTTGATGGAAAACTTGTTACAAAAACTCGAAAAATGCTTTTTATGAGTTTTTCTACCATTTTATTTGTTAGGAATAAGTGTATAACGGTCAAGGGTCTCATAAATTGATGTTCAAAGTCAGCAAAGATTGGTGAAAATTGCAGCAGAAATGCTTATGTTTTTAAAGCTTCTAATAACATTATTTTATTTCAAAAATTTTAACAAAAATGATAAAGCTTGCACAGCAAAAAAAAATGAACTCACATGAAACCCAATTCCTAAATGAATTTAAATCTACATTTACATCGAAAAAACAACCAACTCGAATGGAATTATGAGACATTTGAATTTGAGTCGCTTAAAATTGTATTTTAAGAACCGCGTTGTGAAATTATCAGGAAAAAGCAGAAATTACATCGTGTCGATGTGATTCTACTCTATCCGTAATGTTTGCTTGCAAACGACCGCGAAACAATTTAATTTCTATGCATCATGCTTTGAAATAATTCGGTACGTAGAAGTTGCATATTTTACTGAAATTCCACGGATCTGGAAAAAAATGGAGTGATAATTCGGTTTTGTTGGTTAAATTTGAAATCTTTCGTAGCCTTAGGAACCATTTGAAATGATGTCATCTTTGCTCAAACAAATTCAAGTGATTCATTTTCTGATGTAATCTCTTAAGTTCCAGCTGCCGTTGACAGTTGCAGTAAAAGCTCATTTGACTCATTTGGGGGCACTGATTCCAAATATGTAATAATTTTGTTTCTAACAATCTTGTTTTCGAAAAAAACCTTTGAAATCAGTTGAAAACATATTTAGTTTATTCGCGCACAAAGATTTTGAATAAAGGTTTAAATTCAATGATCAATTTTTCCGAAGACCGCGACTGAATTTGACTTCTAAAAAAAGTTAAAATTGTTTTTTCATTTTTCCCAACTTTGCAAAATACGAATTTAATCTATGATATTTTTAGAGATATAGGTTTTATCGTTTTACAGCTTTTAATTAAGTTAAAATTATGATACTAGATACTCAAAAAATTCGTTTATTATGTCAGAAATAGTTTTAATGTCATCTGTTTAACTTTTTCCTAAAAATGTTTCTCAGTTTCTAAACATTCTATTCGTGGGATCCTCTTCAAACATACAACTTCAAAACGAAGGAAAATAATTGTTTTTAACAACGTTCACTCATCTTACAAAGTCATAACAAGTTTTCAGATCAGATGCTCGGCCAAGTGTATTTAAGCGCCAATTATAAGCTTCGTGGCCGTCAAACCGTCTAAAATAATAATTTTATACCATAGAATTTGGCCATCTACAAGTGGGCTTTCCAAGCTAACACCAATTAACATTTATTCGACATCTACTGCCGTTGGACGCATAATTGTCACATGTGACATTTCGACGTTTTTCACTTTTTAATGCCAATCGTTATAATTTGATACGTATATAACTGAAATTCTTTGTTGAAGCATAAAGTTTATTCTAGAAATTTCAAGAAAAATTCAAAGTCAATTTGTCACACTAGGACAAATGGACGCATAACTGTCACACTGAGACGATTGGACGCATATTTGTCACACTCAAGAAATGAACGTGTTATGACTTCGGAGCATCTAAATAGAATTTCACCAAACTTGGCATATGTGTCCTTGATAGTCGGGAAGGGATCGCGGAGATATGAAAAGGGGGAGGGTCACTGTTATCGCGACATCCCAGCATGTGCAAGAAAAACTCTGCAAACTGCTTCGGGTTCGTTGCTGGCGCATGGAAGAGTGCATGTAAACGTATCCGCTTCACTGCATTAGTCAAATTATTACTCTACGTGGAACTGTAATCCACAATTGTCCAGGATGGCCATATGTGATTGTCGATGGTTTTGGCAGACCCTTTTTTTTTATTTTGCTTTGAGTTTGTGATTTTGACGCACTTCGTTAAATACCGGATACCGAATCACGAGTTTTTAATGTTTACGAACTATTCCCCCAGAGTTACTTCATTCGAAACTTGTCCCAGTACCGTATTCACTTCAAAGGGATTGATTGTCCTCTTCTGGTATCGCTTCTCTCGTGGTTGCGACATTTTTAGCACGGCAGCTGACAATTAGTTGAAGAAATGTTGCTTCCTGTTAAGTGAGTGAGCTGCCGCAAATTGCTCCTCCGAGCCGTTTTATTGATCGAACCCGTTAAAGACTTCATGTTTGTCACCAGATAATGTACGCTTTCAAATAATCCGATTCAGATATGATTTTTTCAATTTAAGCTTCCATTCACTAATAAAACACAAGAGCCACACACGAAATACCAAACCAAACAACTACTGGGAAAATGTTCGTGGTGTGACAAATATGCGTCCATTTTTCGACTATTCATAGAATTTCGCGACATAAATGTCACACAAGGATTTTCATTGAAAACACAGTTCATTTTCGAAAAATTTGATCGAGGCTCATATGATAGGAGTATACTTTAGAGATCTACGGCATTGGAGTCAAAAAAAATTACGAAAATGAGCGATAGCAGCGAAGTGTTTTTGTGAAACTTTGATTGCGTTTTTATCGCTTTGCCTTTTAGTAACATGTGACAATTATTTATGCTTCCAACGACAGTCTATTTAACAGAAAATCCAATATCTTCGATAGTCTTGCTAAGACAGAAAAAAAAGTTTTGTATTCTGAGTCAATATATTAAAAATTGGTATGTTTTGCCAAAATCGGCAGTTGGTAAATACCGATTCTTGGTCGAAAATTTTCTCAAAAATCGATACAAATACCGGAAAATCGGTATATGTGGCAACGGTGGCCACGACACGGCTCGAAAAAGAACCGAGCAAAGAATGTGATCCGAGCCGTTCATTTGATCGAATCGAACGGCTCTCCATACTCCGCTCTTACCCTTCAGTTTGTGAATCAGAGTTTAGCGGCAAGTCGTGGCTCTCTTTCGTGCCGTTCTTTTTTAAGACGTTTTTTGTTTTCGTCCTGGCTCTTTTTTGAACCACCACGGTTCTTTTGGTTCGAGAGAACGAACGAACGGCTTTCTGCTGTTCTTCGCTCTTCAGCTTATGTTGTCTGTGATTTGATGGGCGAATAACCAAAAGCTGCTTATTTGAAACAAAAAACCGTGGCTCTATTAAAAAGACCCGCGACTCGCAGATCAACACTGATTCGAATGTTGAACTGCTGCTAACACTTCTTGTGTTGAGCTGCCAGTCAAATTTTTTTTATAATTATAAGTTGCGAGTCCCAGTTATGTTTTTGAACTAATGGGGCCGTTCAGATACTACGTGGACAGAAAAATGTGATTTTTGACCCCCGGCCCCTCCTTGGAAATACGTAAACATTTGGCAAACCCCTACCCTCCTCCCAGGATATTCAAAAGAAAAGAGGCCAACAAAATTAGTTTTCACTTAAGTTAAGCTAATTTAACTTTTCGCTCACTCAACAGTTAAAAAAATAATTTAGCTAACGTAAAGTAACAGCACAATTTAGCTAAGTGGAGACCCGAAAATTTGTGTGTTGGATATTTCATAATATATTCGCAGACGTATTTATAGACGGTTTCTATGGGATCAAAAGGTTGTTAATTTGACCTTCTAAATATCCTACATACATCCTTTAATGTTTCCCCCATTGACTACTAGGACGTGACCGGCGCCGTTTTTGTTATGCCTACAAATAATGTAATAATGTTATCTCAAGTTAAGTTTTTTTTTATTTTAATACATGATTATATCTTCCCAGCTATTCAAGTTGAATGATTTCAGGTGGATATGAGTAGACAACCGAGCTATCGCTAAAGCTAAGTAAGCTATACAAAATTGGGGTGGCAATGGGTGGTTACGGGAAAAAAATTTCATGATCGAATTTCAAAAACCGATATATGGAACATTGGCCGAAAAAATTAAATAATCAAATATAAAGCTACGATTTTTCCGATTTCTTTCGGTTTCCCCTTTGGTGATTTTTGAGGGCCAAAAACCCGAAACTTAGAGCGCTTTGAGGCACCCTTTAAAAAGGCCGATAAATCTGATATTGACCCGAAGGTCAGGTTTTGGGCCAAGAACTCACTCATTAAGCTGAAATTCTACCAGGCAAGGATGCCAGGAGTAATCAACCTACGATTTATTTGGAGGAACTGCTTCCCGGATTCCGGTGGTCAAATGAATCTCTCTCACCCTTTCCGCTGATTTCTAATTCTTTTTCCCCTGAATCGACCTAAACCGAAAGCGCTAAATAACAACAGCGAAAAAAACATAGGTACATACTCAACCGAAACCCGCACAGTCTATACGTTAGAGTTTCCGGCTAGATGAAATTCTATGTACAACAGTCGAACAAACATCGCACCATTTAGCGTGTCGTCCGTGTAGCTGGCCACGTGTTCGGGAGATTTGAATGGTGGGGGATCCGGTCTTTCACTGTATCTGTCGGTGATGGCCAGCGAGCTAATAAATGATTGCCGAACCGGAAATGTGGCAAGGGGACGTACACAAAGAAAACCCGAAACAACCACATGGGGGGGGAAATTCTACCCGACGAAACGTTCGGTGTCTGCAGCACCTGATGAAAGAAAGAATCGGCAAGTGAAAGGACGATCAAACTCGTTTAATTACTTTCCCTGCTTCGCATTTTTCTCGATAGATGATAGTGAACCTTGAGACGGAGAAAAGAATCGAAATAAAGGAGAGCATCGAAGGATGGAATCCCGCTTCAGGGATTACAACACTTCAATAACACATTGAATATTGGTGTAAATTACGTCCAATGCTTAACGTACAACTGGAAACGCCTGAATTTATACTATCGCAACTGTCATACCAGAAGAGATGAAAAATGTGTTGGACAAAATCGGAAGATAATTTGATCGTGATAAAAACTAAAATGACAAAAATGACAAAAGTGACAAAAATGACAAAAATGACAAAAATGACAAAAATGACAAAAATGACAAAAATGACAAAAATGACAAAAATGACAAAAATGACAAAAATGACAAAAATGACAAAAATGACAAAAATGACAAAAATGACAAAAATGACAAAAATGACAAAAATGACAAAAATGACAAAAATGACAAAAATGACAAAAATGACAAAAATGACAAAAATGACAAAAATGACAAAAATGACAAAAATGACAAAAATGACAAAAATGACAAAAATGACAAAAATGACAAAAATGACAAAAATGACAAAAATGACAAAAATGACAAAAATGACAAAAATGACAAAAATGACAAAAATGACAAAAATGACAAAAATGATAAAAATGACAAAAATGACAAAAATGACAAAAATGACAACAATGACAAAAATGACAAAAATGACAAAAATGACAAAAATGACAAAAATAACAAAAATGACAAAACTGACAAAACTGACAAACTGACAAAAATGACAAAAATGACAAAAATGACAAAAATGACAAAAATGACAAAAATGACAAAAATGACAAAAATGACAAAAATGACAAAAATGACAAAAATGACAAAAATGACAAAAATGACAAAAATGACAAAAATTACAAAAATGACAAAAATGACAAAAATGACATAAATGACAAAAATGACAAAATGACAAAAATGACAAAAATGACAAAAATGACAAAAATGACAAAAATGACAAAAATGACAAAAATGACAAAAATGACAAAAATGACAAAAATGACAAAAATGACAAAAATGACAAAAATGACAAAAATGACAAAAATGACAAAAATTACAAAAATTACAAAAATTACAAAAATTACAAAAATTACAAAAATTACAAAAATTACAAAAATGACAAAAATGACAAAAATGACAAAAAATGACAAAAATGACAAGCATTTTAAAATTAGCTGATAGCATACATTCAGGCGCTTTTCAACATTTTCCGGAAAATTTTCTTGACATTCATCGATGATTATTTCAGCGATACTCAAAGTGTTGTGTCGGTGGTTTTTGGAAGCTCGATTTTTTTTAAAGTAAAAAAATCCTAATCATCATTATCAGCATCCTGCTCCAAAGCCCTCCCTTCAACTGCCTCACACTCACACCTTGCTTCCGGTCTTCTCCTCCATCAAAAGCCGGAAGGGTGAACCGGGAAAGAAAAAGAAAGAACCAACTTGTTTATGTACCGAGTCAGTTATATACCTACAACGATGCCAGACCGAAACTCGTTGGAAGCTGCTGAGTTTTAGGCAAGATGTTCTTCGGTAGGGTGGAGGAAAACTCCCGAACTAATTAATAGTGGAGGGAGTCCCGCCAAGATGCTCGCTCATCAACGGACGGACAGTTTTTCGCAAAAGGGGGTGGTGCTTTGTTTTATTTTGGGGAAAATCAGTCCCAGTTTTGGCTCCTCGCTATTTTCGACTCCTGGGAAAATGTCATCCTAATGAGTAAAGTGTGTCTAATTACATCAGGCACGTGTTTTTTGCCGTGCGTTTTAATTGATATAAAACCATTCGAAGATAACATCTGGTCACGACGGCATTAAAAGACAGCTCAAAAATTTCAGTTGAAGCTCGGACTTTTTATTTGTTTTTCTAAAAGCATTGATGACTTATCAGGCACCCTCTTCCAAACAATTCATCTTCAATTAATTGCCGTTGCTAATTAGTTAATTGGAAGACAAAGGCCAGCATGGCTCCAGTAAAATCTTCTCCCCTGATACCAGGCAACACTAATGAGCTAAATGCTATAAATCACTCGCTAGCCCCCCGACCCTCATCAAAAATGCATCGGAGAAAATAGTCGAAGACAACCGGCACCAATTCTGGTAATTAAAAGCCTCAGCCTACTTTGCATCGCATCAGAAAGTCCGGCTCTTCGAAAACTTTTACTAATTTAGCACCATTTGGAACAGGCTTCCATGGACCCGATGGGTGTGTCAGAAACCTAACTGAATAGTATATAAAAATAGAGGGAAAAAACCTCAAAGAAGACGAAACGCCTTATCAGTTTGTTTTCGGGGACGGGGACTTTCGTTATCACCCGGCCACCCGACTCTGACGACCGTTCATTCGTACTAATTAAAAGCCCTCGGCCTATGTAACACACAATGAATGAACTAGAGAAAACGCAGAAAGAATCAACCAAAGGGGGACGGAAGCGATGCGACTCGGATGGAGTATTGAATGGGCGATGGAAGGTTTACCGAGATCCAAGTTAGTTGGCCCTCGGCCGCCGACAAGTGCAGATGGTTTTCAGATGATTTTCGAGCAAATCGGAAACTAACTCAATGCTGCAGAGCATTATGGACTTTGTTTTGTGGAGAAACTGACGAAACTTTCCTTGAAAAAGTTGTAAGTTGACCGAAACGTAGAGATATGATTTTTTTCACTGGAATGTTTTCTGAAGTAATTCTTAGATGTTTGTTCATAAGTCTTTCAAAATTTGGAAAAATAAGTATGATTACAATGGACAAAGTTGGATAAAATTATATAATTTATATGTTGGAACTTATTGTGACATTGAATACTGATTTAGGAATAAGTTCCAAATCAGAGGTATTAGATGTATATATTTTTCAGGCTTTATCCTTATTTTCAAGAGACCTTCCAGAATTTTCAAAAACGTGTGAATGAAAAAAAAAGTCTTTCAAATGTATTGAATATTCCTGATTTTCAAAAAATATTTGAATTATACCTTATTGAAGTTGTAGTTTAATGATAAGAACATCAAACAAATTTGTGATCAAATAACCCATTTCACCGCTAAAAATTGTCAGTTCAGATGATATTGAAACGGTTTTTCTTCCATATAAACTGCAGATCAGCTAAGATTCTGCTCGCTTCAGTTGCCTGCCCTTCAACGCACCTGCGAGAACTTTACGCCAACAACCATTTTTCCGACATCCATCTTCCTGGCCGCTTTACGAGCTCAACAACCCGATTTGGATCTGCTGTCGGAGATTCAACGGAACGATTGAATATTACGAATATAATGCGTCAAAAGTGCTTTCGAAAGAAGAATTTGTAGATAAACAATAGTCTGTACTTACCCGGATCGAAAAATCGGGGAATTTGGGTCATTCAAACGGTGAACACAGACCAGGAATCGAACCAAATTCGGACCAATTCAGTGCCCTGGTTAACGAGCCTATAGTAAACAAAGAGACGAAATGTCACGATTGGAATTTTTGGATTTTCTGTCAGTGTCATTCCAATCGAGCAAAACCAAGCAGTCTTAAAGGCAGACCTACAGCAGGGTTGCAAGCACATTATTTCGAATGGGATCAGATTGCGCCTCTTTGTTTACTATAGTTTCTTTAGCCCTGGTGACACAACTTTCCTGACGACGATACATTTTGATCAGTGCGCTGTCAAAACAATCGGTTCATTCCAAGACCAAAATTGATCCGTTTTCCGACCAAAATTGGTCCGTTTTAACACAAAACAACCGGTCAGTTTTCGGACCAAATTTGGTCTGTTTCTAGAAAATATTTTTTTCTAGGCCAATCGCCATAGAGATTTCAGTAGGGAATGTCATTTATTTATTTCAAAGCAAAACACTAGTCTACTCTTTCACTTTTTTTCAAATATATTGTAACCATGTGAAAGTTACTGTTCAAGATTACTAAGATTCGTCGCGGTAACGTTAAATGTCGAGGAAGTGCTAGTGATACAGTGGAGAATGAAACGGACAAGCCTTTAGACCTCAGATATCCCGGACGCAGCTCAGCAGCATAAAACTGACAGGCAGGGGCTACCATGCAACAGAGGGCAGCATGAGCGTGCTATAATGGAGCAGGGCCGCAGTAAGGATGAAAGGATCACGGAGCAAGAGGCAAGAGAAAGGGTCAGCAACGAAGGAAGGGCGGTCATCGGTCGGGTATGAGCGGCATTGTGCTGGTCCAAAATGGCCATTTCATGGTGCAACGCTGAGAACGAAAGGTTGAAGGCTAGTCGTTTTATCTTAGCTAATACTACCATCGCTTACGCTGTTCCGAAAAGCATAGTTAAGGCGCAGTAAGCCAAACAGCAGTTCGCGCCGTGAAAACCTATTTCAAGTGTGCGTGAAAAACCGGCCAGGTAACCTTATAGCCCCGTGAATACCTATATACCCGACCTGACGCCATTTTGCTTCCCTCTACTGTTCACCAGGACCCCGAGGTTTTAGTTCGAGACTTCTACCGCTCGTGTTCATCCAAAATCCTTTAAAGGCCTACCAGAAGTGCCTCCGAGGAACCCTAGCTGCCCGCCGTAGCCATTTGGTAAGCTCCACCCGCCGTGCCGAAGTCCGGCGCCACGAACCCACCTAAGCCACGAGTGTGCCTCCTCCAACAGCTACGAGGAGACACGGGACAACCGACGGTGAGAAGGGGTGAACCAAAGACGAAGGGCCCGAAGCAGAAGAGTAAGGTAGGAGAGTAATTGCACTGTCACTGGGGGATAGTTGGAAGATTGTCGACAAGTCGGAATAAAGGTTGGCGAGCGAAGCTCGAAATTGAATTTGCTAGCGTTTCCTTAAAGTTTTAATTTGCGAAAAGCCGACCCTGAGGCGTCTGAAGGGGAGTCTTAGTAGTGGTGGGCAGTAGCCAACCCTTGGTTACACTTTGGCGTCCATCTAAAGTAGTTTCGAACTTTTGATGTGCGAGGGAACGCTTGAAACTTCCAATTACTGATTCCCGTGCAGAATTCTCTGGGAAAACATCCGAGGCAATTCTGAACCCTTGACTTGTGTTCAAAAAACGATAACCGAAAACTTGTCGACTATTTTTTGACGTAGAATTACGTCTTACGGCAACACTATAGGGGGGCAAATTGAAATTCGCGAACGGATCTCGCGTCACGAAAAACGCCTCTTTCAAAGACATCTTTTCCGAACTACATTTTGGGTCGGCTATGTGTTGGTACACCAATACTAATAACGCGCTAAAACAAATTGGTGCGCAAACCACCCAAGCGAAAAAACCCCGACAGCCGATCCAAACTACACCAGATCCGAAGTTATAAAAGGGCAACGATTGCGCCGTCCCGGTTTCATTAAGTTATTGGGAATTCTCCCCGGAGGTCGGATGGAGAGACCAAAAATTATGTGTGCGCTGCCGTTTGCTTTCCTAGAGTAGTTGGTGTACCTACACTGCCGGCCAAAAGTTTGGAAACAAATTTTGGTGGCCATATCTCACCAAATCTATGACACATTGCATATCTTTTCTTCTTATGTAATTGGCAAAAATTATGTACATATTAACCCTTTAATGCATGACTTTTTTTAAATGAAAATATCAGCTATTGATTCATTGAAATAATAACATTTGAATTCGAACAACACAACAGAACAGGTTTGAAGTCGTTATTTTGAGTACTATAAAAGCTATGGCCAATCAAAGTTGAAAAATAATTTTTGAAATTCTTGATTAATTTCTTCCAAACCTTGATAATTGGGTGCAGGAAGGTGTTTCTGAATGATGGAGATTAAAAAATCTGTTAGAATTTGCAAATTTGAAGAAATAACAACGATTTTCCAAAAACTACTTTTTTCAAAAAAAATAAATAAATTAGATTTTTGAAATTTTTTCGCGTACTTTGTTCGATATCTCACACATAAATTGGAATATTGCAATACCAATACCATGGACTGATTTTTTTTAATCTCTAGAATATTTTTTGTGAATACATTACTCAAAAATTTCCACGTGTTTTCGAGATATTTGGATTGTGATTAGTGTTGTTTTAAAACAACACTATGCATTAAAGGGTTAAACCCAATAGATTCGAAAGAACTCTTAGGATGACAGCGCTTAAGGCGAAAAAAAATACCGGAATTTTTTTTAAATCTTGGTAAAAATGATCGGCAAATAATCAATCTCTAATTGAAGTTTTCATGAAGCAAATGGACAAAAGTATTCGACACATGCTAACTCATCGCATTTACATGAACTCCAAAAAGTTTATTTTATATTTGCATATTTTTCATGTAAATAGATTCTAGGAAATGTTCTCTTTCAAAGGGCATAAAATTTCCATAAGAGGAAAGATAAATTAAAACAACCAAAATTTTAACACATTAAAAGTATTGGATGTTTATGTCCATCAGTGTAAGTAGTTATTTTGATAATTTGAAGCACAATGCAACCTATTGCTCAAAATTTATAAATGTGTTTTGATAAGTATGTTTTCATGTTTTAAAAGCGGTGGTCCCAAACTTTTGGCCGGCAGTGTACTTAAGATTGATCCGGAAGAAAAACTAATGGATCAAAGCAAGCTTTTGTTCGTCGATACTCGCACGTGTGCTCCACCCTTTTTCGTTATTATGCTTTGAACTTTTCCTTCATTTTGCGTGCGCTAAGATATTTTCGGCATATAAAATCAAAATTTGAGCGAATTCGATTAGTTGCTCAGCAACTTTCGAACTAAACACATGCAAGTTCAACTAGAGCTTGGCTTGCATAGAAAGTTGGCGCTGGAGCTGGTGCTTATTTGATTAACATGTTGCAGTGTTAAGGGGGGGGTAGGGTCTAACACTTTCAAAAAATCGATTTTTTTATTTTTTTATTTTCTTATTGTAAAACATTTCAAGAATGTTGTGTCAAATTTTCAAGTCAATTGAAGCAAAACTGTAGAAATTATAGGCCTTTATCTCCTCCTATCTTATACTGCAAGAAAGCAAGAGCAGAAACTTCAAACGCGTTTTTCTCGAAAGCACATTTTTAAAGTCCGTGGACATCGTCATTTGAAAACTACTTATCCGATTCTTTTCAAATTTGGAACATATTTTCTACATATAAAATACCAGACCCCAACGTTTTTCTTTTTTATTTTTTTTACTTTGGGGAGATTTTACAGATAAAAAATGGCGGATTTTTTCGTGAAAAATCGAAGTTTTTACTTCAAACAGCCACAAAAATTTCATAAAATTTTTTTTAAGTTAAATAAAAACGTTGGGGTCCAGAAAAACATCTATTAAAAATATTTTGCTCGGATTTTTTTATTTCAGATGATTCTGTGCTGAGATACAGTGTCCACCGCAAATCCTGTTTTCTAAAAGGCATCCTCGAAAGTGCTCCGTCACCGGCTCATTTTTCAATATTTTTCTACGAAAAAATTACTAAATGTTCTTTTAACAATGCTTTGTATAATGCAAAAAAATTGAATACATTTGTTTGAACGGTAGCTCTAGAAAAAAATCGTGAAAATGGTGTTTTTTTTTACCCGTTAGACCCTACCCCCCCCCTTAAGGGGTTACGGCTAATTAGAAATGACACTAGCTATAACAAGACAAAAATATAAAAGTTATTTCCTTGACCCTAACTATGATTCTATATCGATGGGCTGACGTTAAATCAATAAAGCACAATTACAATTCATGTTTAAATTTTACAAATTCGTATTAAATTATTTATTAAGTTTTTATGAAATAGGAAAAAAATGCCGTAATTCTACGTTAACCTTGTGGTTGTGTCTGATATACAACCTCTTAAACTTTTTCAACCAAAGAGGGGTCTTGGTTCGTTCTTAACAAAGAAAGTGTCTTACCATCCAACAAAAGAGATTCATCATAAATTACCTAGAAAAATTTTCACGCAATAGATCAATTTTAAATACCGGAATACTTTTCAAAACTTAATGTTGATTTTCGAATAGGGGGCAGATCAAAAAACAAACAATTGCAAAACCTTTATTTTACACTGTGATACTTATGATTAGCTTATAGATTTTAAATTGTTTAATTATATAGTTGTGTTTTCATTCGTTTTGGTTTTTAACTAGTTTTTAATTTGTGTATCAGTAGTGTAAATTAAGTATTGTGTTTGTTAATCAAAGTCTGTATCATAATTTATACCTAGATTTTAACTCAGTTCATTTTATTGTTGCATCACACAAAATGGAGATGTCACACCTAACCTTACAGTACTATGGTATGAATGTAGCACATCTAACCGTAGATGAGCTAGAATACGAGCTGCGTATTCGAAACGTGTCGTTATCGCCTCAGAGAAAGCAGCAAGAAAGGTCTTTGCGCATGCTGCTGAAAGAAGAAAAACATAAAAGCATTACTCATCAGTTTGAAGGATCATGGGAAGAAGAGCTCAGCACCTGTCAAGATAAAATTGCGAGCATCAAACTTCACCTGGAAGGTAGGAGATAAAAAAAAAAGCACCAGAACAATCTTACAAAACTAGGTTGGTTCATTTTTTCTTCCGGCTAAATAGGCTCCGCAGCATAGTTACTAATGAAACTGATTTACAAAACATAGCCGAAGTGGCAGCAGGTATTGTAAATTTGTTCAGTGTTTACTTTTCTATGACCTCCCACCTCCCAGAAGTGAGGAGAGCAGAGATGGCCATAGTAAATGCTAGTCTCAATAATCTGCTTCAAACTGATGAGGGTGTTGAAGCCCATCCTGAAACACCTATTGACCTAGAGGTGGAGTTGCAAAATGAGCCTACCGCTGGGACTTTAGCAAGTCCACACCAGAAGGTGAATAATCCTGACCCAAACAATTTCGCCTTACAAGAAGAAGCAGTGGGTGGTCCTTCTGTGGGGATTTCATTGGCCGACCATCAAGAACTTGTAAGACAAAACCATCAAATGATGGTCATTCTAGGGAAAGTTTTAGAACGTCTACAAGTCCTTGAGGTGGCCCAAAATGAAACTCGCTACAAAACGAGGTTTTAGTTTCTCCAATTTTTATGTAATTTTATGCGTATTTGGAAACATTATTACGCTTCGTGGAAATTCGCTAATCAAATCTGCATACGTGATAAAGGACACATAATTAACATAGATTAAATCTGTGGAACACTCATGCCAGGATAAGATCGGTATATTTAGCACTTTTAGCTTTTTTCATAAATGATCGTTGGGGGCAAGAGTACGCAGGATTGGTGGGGCAAGAGTACGCGTTGGTTTCCTTCGTCTTTTTGACAGCATTTGGAAAGCTAACCCAAAGAATAATCATGTTTTCAATAATCAGGACGTACAAAAGGAAAACCAGCCTCAAGATTTTCTCTCTGGAGATACTGGAAAACGCCAGGCAGCGGTTGAAGGACGGAGAATCGAAGCGCCGGATTGCTGAAAGCCTATTGCCGCAACAGCAGGTGGAACCGAAGCGTTATGAAGCTCCCGATCCACTGCCTTCAACTTCAGGGCGAGTGGAATCCATTGATTATGAAGAACCACTGAATCTTTCGAAACGATCATATGTGACTCCTGCAGAGATTCGACCACTTCCGAAACGTAAGGACCCTCAACAGACCCTTAAAGACGGAAGAAATGCCAAAAGTCTGAAATCATCACAAGCACTCCCTTCAAGCAAAAATTGGAATCCAATCTTCAACAGAAAAAGGCAAAACCGCCAGCGCAACGCAAACTTGCAACTGAGACAGACACTGCAAAAGGAACCAACACGACAATGAAGGAAAAGCCTCCTAAAGGCTCTGAGGCTCCAAAAGGAGTAAAGAGACCACGAAAGGCAAAGCCTGCTTAAAGCTCTTTTACTTCTGTTTGTTTTTTTTTTCTTCGATTTGATTTTATAAGAAGATCCTTATGATTCTCAGTTTTCAACTTATGGAATATGAATTCACTGTTTTATTTTATCTTTTGTTTGTGAAATAAAGGTTTTGTTTTGTTTAATAAACGATTATAATGATTCAAGACCACACTTACACCGGACCAGAATGGAATACAATGAGCTTGTTTTATGCGCTTTGGTAGTTTTTGAAAAATATGACTTTGTATCAATGTTTACAAACGTTATCAAAACTTTTTGCGTCATACAATTATGGTAAAGAGCCTTACTTTAATTTGGTTTAATTACTATGATCGATACTTTTTTCTTTAAAGAGATACAATAAGTACACAACTAAGTGCGTACTCTTGCCCCACTTTACTCTAGTGTATTTCTGTCCTGATATTGTAGTGTAATTTGCAGCTGTTATTGTAGTGTAATTTGCAGCTGTTAAAAATACATGACAAAATGACAAATAAGTGTGTACGCATTTAATCTATTGGCCTGTGCTGTGATCGCAACTGCTCAGGAAAACAACTGCCAAACTCACCTGTAGGTTCGAAACGGTTTTCTTTTGTTGTGAGATTTTCCTGTAGGCTCGAGACTGTTTCCGTTTTATATATAAATAGGAAATTTATATTTTTATGATTAATTGTGTGATACCTGAATACTATAGTGTTCATCCTTGTTTATCAGCAAAAATGAAAAAAAAAAAAACGTAAGTGTGAAACCAGTTCGTGTTCCCTGCAGCGATCGTAGTGCTGTTTTAGGGCTCAGCCGGCAGTTCCTGACGTCGGTGGCAAAGCGCAAGCGCTCTCCGGCGATGGGGAAACATTTTCTTCTACCAGTTCCTGGCAGCGGTTGTGTAGTAGGTCGACAGTTCATGGAATTGGGTAAGGTACACCTACTCTCTCGACGTTCCATTACGTGACCCTGGCAGAATTCCACAGGAAACTATCTTTGGTAAGTCTGCCTATGATAGATTGTCATGATATTGAGTGAATTTTCTCCCCCACAAGGTCAATCTTCGCTGGGTGCAGAAACACGGACTTCTGAGGACGTCTTCCGGGGCCGATTAGTAAAGACACACAATTTGCTGGGCAACCCTGCATCAATATGCAAAAAGTACAACAGCAGAGGAGCCGAAACGTGGAAATCGAGATTTCCGGTCAGCTTTTCTAGCATGGCGACTCAAACGCAATAGATGCAAAATGTTGAAATAATAAATTTATAGAAAATGAAACGTAGCCATAAAACTATTCCAAATAAAAAAATCTTAAGATATGATAACTTCCAATATAAACAGAATTTAAATTTATAATATTTATGGTTGACCTCATTGAATCAATTATATTATTATAGTTGAATCAATCATATTTATAATTAAATCAATCATATTATTAAAGTTGAATCTACAATAGATAATGTTGAATGTATGACATAGTTGAATCTATTGTATTTATAGTTGAATGCATAAAATCAGTCATACCATTATATTTGAATGTATTATATAAATTGTTGAATGTACGAAATCAATCAGATTGTCTATTATAAGTATTGTTAAAATTTTGATAATTATAGTTGGTAGAGGATCAATCAGATATATGATTGAATCTAAGTGGATTATTGTTGGAAATCCCATACTTTTTTCCGTGTAGTGCCGATTTTTTCCTGGATCCTGTTCACGCTTGAGAAAAATTTATTGTAAAGGAATTTAAGACAGCCACTTAGAATTTCGATGAAATCCACGTTTCAGTTACGGGCAAGCGGCTGAATTAGAAGAAAATTTTCGAACTGACGTTTTGGTACCAAAATGCCATTGAAATCAAGAAGGAAGGAACCGACGGTCTATTTCCAAAAAGTCAGCACGTTTCGTTTGTATGTGATTTGACAGTTGCTTCAGTCCTTCATCCATCATCAAATCATCAAACTAGTAGTGTCTTGAAAAGTCTTGACTTTTTTCTGTGCTGATTCTTGTCAAAACCATCTCAACCATTCACAATTGTTTTCAATTTCAAGATAAGATCTACGAGTTTCAACGATGTTTTCCCCACTGTGAAATATCAGCCGATCGAGGATAACTTTCAACGGCAAAATGGAACGCCTGGCGCTAGTGATGGTCTCATGTAAGTTGACGATAAATGGATGTATCATAATCAATCGAGTTGTAAACTAGGGAAAAGAATTCCCGTCTGAAAAACATAAAATATCACTCGACTCCTTAACCTCATAGCAAACGGGAAAAAAATATTTTATATATATTAAAAAAATAGATTGAAGTCAACATTACAATCATCCATGCAAAGCCAATTGTCTCAACTTATCTGTGGAAAAGACAGCCGGAACAGAAACTCAGTTCGGAACGTAATTAAAAGCTCAAAATGTTAGGGCGAAGAGCAGCAAAAGAGTTCTTCAACGTTTTTTTTTTTCGCCGCCCGCGTGGCTGGTTCGATTGCGCGAACTCACTCAGAAAGGAACGAGGGTGAGGGAATTTTTAATTAATATATACGTAATTACGCTGCTGCGTAGAACGACAACCAAGTTGCTGCTACGAAATACCTCCCGACAGTTATGGGGGACGCATCCCTCGGTTCGAAGTTTGATGACGAATACTAGCAACGTTTCTCTAGTGTGAGAAGACAAGTAGACGTAAAAATGTGCACTTGAAATCTAATTTAGAGATTAGATATCAAAGTTTTTTTTGTAATATTTCTTCTTCTTTTCTTTGAGGCTAGGTTTTGATTTTTGCAGTTTGTTAAACTCAAACTACTGAAAAACTTTCAAACAACTGATAGCCTATCGTTGCGATGCGCATCGATATAATTTTAATCATGTTACAAAAAGCGCCTCAATTCTGCAATCTAAGAGTGCTGACTTTTTTACACGAAGGCAAGCTAATTGTTAAGTCCGTCGTATGGGCAGCACATGAAAAAAAAATCCAAAAATGATCAAAATGACCAAAATGACGAAACTACAAAAATGACAAAAATTACAAAACAATTGAAAAAAATTACAAAATTACAAAAACCACCAAAAACTACGAAAATAACAGAAATTACAAAAAATTAAAAAAAATACAAAAAACACAAAAAATAGAAAAATTGCAAATGTTACTAAAAATGCAGAAATTACAAAAATGACAAAAAATACAAAAAATCCAAATTAAAAAATGACAAAAAAGAAAATAAAATTACCAAAATGGCCAGAATTACAAAAAAAAAACAAAAAATGACAAAAATGACAAAAATAACAAAAATGACAAAAATAACAAAAATGACAAAAATGACAAAAATGACAAAAATGACAAAAATGACAAAAATGACAAAAATGACAAAAATGACAAAAATGACAAAAATGACAAAAATGACAAAAATGACAAAAATGACAAAAATGACAAAAATGACAAAAATGACAAAAATGACAAAAATGACAAAAATGACAAAAATGACAAAAATGACAAAAATGACAAAAATGACAAAAATGACAAAAATGACAAAAATGACAAAAATGACAAAAATGACAAAAATGACAAAAATGACAAAAATGACAAAAATGACAAAAATGACAAAAATGACAAAAATGATAAAAATGACAAAAATGACAAAAATGACAAAAATGACAAAAATGACAAAAATGACAAAAATGACAAAAATGACAAAAATGACAAAAATGACAAAAATGACAAAAATGACAAAAAAAAAGACAGAAATGACAAAAATGACAAAAATGACAAAAATGACAAAATGACAAAAATGACAAAAATGACAAAAATGACAAAAATGACAAAAATGACAAAAATGACAAAAATGACAAAAATGACAAAAATGACAAAAATGACAAAAATGACAAAAATGACAAAAATGACAAATATGACAAAAATGACAAAAATGACAAAAATGACAAAAATGACAAAAATGAAAAAAATGACAAAAACGACAAAAATTACAAAAATGACAAAAATGACAAAAATGACAAAAATGACAAAAATGACAAAAATGACAAAAATGACAAAAATGACAAAAATGACAAAAATGACAAAAATGACAAAAATGACGAAAATGACGAAAATGACGAAAATGACAAAAATGACAAAAATGATAAAAATGACAAAAATGACAAAAATGACAAAAATGACAAAAATGACAAAAATGACAAAAATGACAAAAATGACAAAAATGACAAAAATGACAAAAATGACAAAAATGACAAAAATGACAAAAATGACAAAAATGACAAAAATGACAAAAATGACAAAAATGACAAAAATGACAAAAATGACAAAAATGACAAAAATGACAAAAATGACAAAAATGACAAAAATGACAAAAATGACAAAAAAAAGACAGAAATGACAAAAATGACAAAAATGACAAAAATGACAAAAATGACAAAAATGACAAAAATGACAAAAATGACAAAAATGACAAAAATGACAAAAATGACAAAAATGACAAAAATGACAAAAATGACAAAAATGACAAAAATGATAAAAATGACAAAAATGACAAAAATGACAAAAATGACAAAAATGACAAAAATGACAAAAATGACAAAAATGACAAAAATGACAAAAATGACAAAAATGACAAAAATGACAAAAATGACAAAAACGACAAAAATTACAAAAATTACAAAAATTACAAAAATTACAAAAATTATATAAATGAAAAGAATACAAAGAATGATCAAATGATAATATAATAAAATGGACTCAGAACATAAAATGGCTTATGAATGGCAGGGAAATGACACAGAAGTGACACAGAAATGGCACAAAAACTTCTCACAAACGTCACAAAAATTGCATGAAAGTAACAAAATAATGAAAGAAATACAAAATAAAATTATTAACAGGATATGGTATGCTTAAATCGTGAATTTACCTCTCCACAAAACCCGGTTAGTTTTTTTTTATAAGGACGAGATACCCCTGGTTCGTAAAGGCAACATGTAAACTGTACCTAGTAAAGCCACGCTAACTGTCGACGTCCCCTTTCGCTTTTCACCGGTCAGTCAGCAGCAGCCAGACATCGAACGAGGAAATAGAATCCCATCCCAATGAGTGAATGAATGCGCGGTCGGTGGACAATTAATTTCTCCCCTTCGCAACAAGTGTCTCGAAACCGACCCTTACACGTGCCAGCGATTTAACGAATCAACGAAAGTACATTTCTCATGGTTTAAGTTGTCAAAAAAACTGCCGAGCGTTTTAAATAAGTTGATGAGAAACTTGGTCAATTTTTGACAAACGCACAGAACGTATGTCTGTTCCGTTTGATATGTCAGACCGAAGCGTAAAATATCTTCTATCGTTGCTGAACTCCCAGTCGTAGTAGCCATGAGTGGTGCTACTGCACTCAACTTCTGCGCTTGCTTGCTAGTTAGTTACTTGACGTGTGGCGTGTGCTGACTATAATTTTTCATTGACAGCAGACGGCTTCTGTGTAATTCCCACATGGCTAACTAGAATGGACAACTTGTCAATTACTATTAAGAAGGCATCGGGAGTTTGTTCCCAAAAAAAAAAGGAGAAAGTTGTCGAACTGCAAAACTTAGATTTATTCTCTTGCTATTTATTGATTTCTAACGAATAATTAAAAGTTCTGTTTTGATACCGGCATTGCACACTTGATATTGAGAATAATTTTATTTTTTGAAATTGTTAGAGTTGAATTTTTTTTGTCTAAGGTTAGCCAAAAACCCCATTTGAACCGGCTTAGGTATCAAGAGATCATACCAAAGAGTGTTATAACTGATAATCCACCGACTAGGGAAACTCCAAAATTCAGGTACCGAACTTATCCGAAGAAAACTAGGAAACCATGAGCATGGCACTGGGGGGATTGAAAAAGTGACAAATCTGCTCAGAATACTTAGTTTCATCAACTAAATCAACTAAAATTCGAAACTGCTGTTGGCGTGTTTTAGATATAAAATTATGTTTCTCTAATCGACGCCGTGGACGCATTTTTGGTTTCAGTCAAATTTTCGTTGTACTGAGCCCTCAATTGTTTGCTCTACTCAAAATCGATCTAACTCTTTTAGATAGTCTTTTTTTCGTATTCATGACCTAATCGATTCATGAATCGAATTGAAAGTTTGAAAAAACATATTTTTTAAATAGTGGTTCATACTTCTCAGTGCCTGAGTTTATAATCTGCGAATCTTTCAATTACCAATCACATGGGCATAAACAGTAGATTTAAAAACCCAATTCTAAGCTGTTGGTAACACAGGGGAACAGCATTTACATAAGAATATACACTGATGGACATAAGTATTCGGCATGTTTAGTATTTTTTAAGTTTTTGTTGTTTTTTTTTCAGGTTATTAAAATAAACACTATTTTTGACCTAACATTAAAAAAAACGAAAAAATTCGGGTTTTCTTAAAATTTTACGAAAGTGAATTCTATGCCTTAGTTTTATTCATTGACAGTGTTTTGAAATCTAAGGATTGAAAATGAGCATTTTCTTGAAATTGTTTGTCCAGCGAAAAATATAGAAATTTCACTCAAACGTCATTTTGATCTCATTAAATCACCGACTAGTGAGCAGGTAACAAATTTTGATTCATTAGAATGGTCATTATTAAAACTTTTTTAAAGTCTTTAAGAGAGTTTTTCATTGAACAGGTTTTCAAATTCCTCCACAACAAGTTTTTTTGACCTATAAACAACAGTTTTGCTTATCTTGTTTGGTTCCGGCACGAGTTTTCATCTTAAACGATTAGGTACAACTCTTTTCAAAAAGTGCTTAGTTTTTTGCCAAAAAGTAAAAAAAAAATCCTGCAAAAATGCTGCAGCGAATTTTTATTAACCTGACCTAGGTGTAGCGTAGTGTGTGACGAACGATAATTGAAATCATTTTTATTTACGATAAATTCATGTTATTTTCATTTTATTACCGAAAATTAATACTAAAACCCGATTAAATACACTTAACAGTGGATTGGAGGCTTTCTTACAGAGTGTTAATTCTCTTTGAAAACATATGACACAATGATGGATTTCTTATTTCTGAATTATATATGATCATATATTTAAAAATGGAGGCGTTTTCTTTGTAACAATATCACGTATGAATGGTCGGTCGGAATGAAGTGAAATTTGGTATCCATTTTCCATAAAAAGTGAGATCCTTGAAACTATTATACAAACCATCACTGACCCAAAAAACCCTCGGATACCAAATTTCACTTCATTCCGACCGACCATTCATAGACTTTACGTGAAATTCATTTGCCCGTAGATGTAAAAGAATTGCTACAAGACATATGTAGAATAGACTGGCCCATAACAAAAAAAAATCTTTGGCCCTTATTCTGCGCCGCGAGTGACGTGACGATAGTCGACTCACCCAAGTCACTCTATTCCAGTAGTCGGTTTAGGTGAGGAACGTCACTTCGGATGAACTTTTTGAGTTCTTACCCCATTCTGGTAGTCACCGTGGGTGAGAATCGTCGCATTCGGATGACGATTTTAGGTGACAATTGTCGGAACCTTTTCAGGTGGCGACGAGAGAGAAAGTGAACGGAAAATTGATACAAAATGGAATATTTTGGTTCTAAGTATTTATTTTCAATGAAGTTTGATAATTTTGAACACAATCAGATTGCTCACATAGTTTTTCTGGGATAACAAAAACTTTTATTTGGAATAAAATTAAGGCCATCCATCGATTTTCGCGCAAACAGAATTTCTAGCAACTTGCAGCACAAGGCGAAAATAACTTTACTTACTTGTTAAAATATTGAAATTTGGCATTTAATCCGCTCCTCATATACTGATTGGTTCGGGCGACAGTCGTCGACTTCCACATTTGATGGAACTCGATGCAGGTTCCGGACTCAACCTTGGTAATGAAATCCATTTGGACCACACAATTTGCCCGTTTTTTTCTCTAGCAGCTTGCTATTTCCGTACAATTCGTTTGCGGCCTTTTCAAACCCGGAATTTTTGCTTGTTTTCATGAAACTTGATTCGCAAAATCCGAAGTGCGATCAAAATCAAAACAAAGCAGAACAAATTCGACCATTTTGACAGACGTGCTCATTCAGTCACTTATCTAGAATGAACTTTTGTCACTTTACCCATATCGACTCCGGGAATAAGGTGACAAAAGTCACGGTGACTACGAGGTGAGGTGACAATCATCACGTCACGCGCGGCGCAGAATAAGGGCCTTTATATTCCACGCGGCACCCCCTAGATTGGCGCATTTAGGTGAAAAAATGACTTTCTGAAAGTTTCAGATCATTTGGAAGAAGCACGAGCTGGCGCAAAGGAATTGAAATTTGTATGGAGATTTTCGGCGAAATGTATGAAAAATCGACATACTTTCACTCTTTGTGTTCTAAAATATGTTTCCAGTATGCTAGAAAGCTCATAATTTCAGGAATTGTAGTTCAGACAATTACAAACAAGTTTGTAGAAGATTGTGACGCGATACGAGTTGACTGTGATGAGTAATCCGCAATTGAATGTGTGTGTTTTTTCGCATTTCATTGATATATCGTGAACGGTGTAACGGATTATTAGTACAAACTTGATCGCATTGTCACACAATGAGAATAACAGATAAAAAGTTTGTGTCTTTAAAGAGTTTAAAGTTTAAAGAATGGTTTGAAAAACTTTAAACTGCTGCATTGTGCGACGACGCGATAAAGTTAGTGCGATTGTTAGCCCACATTGTTGGCAGCGTACCAATCCATGGCCTTTTTACCGTAATGGCAACATGCCAAATCCGGCCAAAACAGTACGGAACAACCGTGTTTCTTCAGGAAAGGCAGCAGACGTTTATTCAAACACTTTTCACGTAAATTTCTTGGTTGACAGTCCCGGAAGCTATGAAAATGCTGATTTTCAAGCCACAGGTACAGATGGCTCGACAAACCAGATATTTCTTCGCGAACTTTGACAGTTTCATGTGCTTGAATATATCTGCTACCTTTCCCCTTCCTTTTGCTTCCTTTAAATCTCCTGTCCCGGAAGCTGCTTGTAGTCGGCTTTGACGTAGGTTTCGTCGTCCATTACCACGCAGTCAGACTTCGTCAGCATCGTCGTGTACAGCCTCCGGGATCGCGCTTTGGCCGTCGTATTTTGTTTATCATCGCGATTTGAAGTCACTACCTTCTTGTAAGTCGATAGTCCGGCTCGTTTTTTGATTCGATGCACGGTTGTAGCCGATACACCCAACTTATTTGCGGCATCTCGGAGAGAGAGGTTAGGGTTTCGCTTGAAACTGCCGGCAACTCTCTTTGTCGTCTCAGCGGCTTCCGGTTTTCGATTTCCCCCCGATCCAGACTTCCTGGCTGTCGACAAACGTTCCCCAAACACTTTAATTACATTTTTTTAAATTATTCGTTTATTTCAATCGGCTCAAACCTTTCAGTATTACGGAGCCAAGGTTCCTTTTTTACATCAATTGCTTAAATTTACGTCACAGATTTATTTTTCACACTATGTTTCATTTGATGGTTGATTATTGGTTGTGTGTAGTCTGGTTCAAGAATTTACAGTTCATTATTTTAAAACTAATATAGCCAAAAAGAACTTTAATTACATTTGTAACGGTTGATTTGGCAACTTTTAGCGATTTTGCCAGCTTTGCGTGCGAGTAGCTCGGATTTTCGCGATGCGCTAGCAAAATTTTGATACGCTGCTCTTCTTCCTTGGACGGCATTTTGACAACTGATGAGTGAATTCCAAAATTAAAATAGGAGCAACATTCTACACACACACACACACCTTCAAAATGAGGGGCGTTCAGGTTTTTTAAATGCAAAATTGAAAGAAATACGTCAAGTTGATATTGACCAAATTTTGACCGTATCACCCTTTAATGCTTCTAAATAAATTCTACCCGCTCATTTCCACCATCTTTTATTTCTTTTAACGTTCTATCCATAAAAAAAATTTCACAATAAGGCTGATAAATTAAAGTAACAAATATAAATTTATAGAAAATGTGAAGGGAGTTATGAAAAATAAATTTATTAGAAGTAATGTTTGAATAAAAGCAATTTCAAAATCAAGTGTTCGGATTTCACTCGCAACAATCAAAGCCCGAATACTAAGACTTCAAAATTTTTTTTTTCTGGTGCAGCATAGAAAAAAGTCTAATCTTTACCAATTTACCCAATGCTATTTCTACACGAAAAAGAACTTTATGAAAACTGACTATCAGCCCACTCGAAAATGTGAATGCTTTAATTTACAAGAATATCAATCAAAATTTCAAACGCTTCCCGATGACAAATTGCGGAACGAGGGATCTGTGCAGACTGGTCCGACGTTTGGAAGTACCATCCGCGGGTCTCTAGACCGCACCTAGCCGAAGGAACTACCACGCTGCCTCACAGGGTTCACTCGCGAGCTCGTTGTCACTGACTGACTGCCGACTGGCGTGCACGCTCGTGTCGGATGACGAAGTGTCGGTTTTATCCATTCACACATCCCCCTCCTATCCCAAAAAAAAATATGATAGAAAATATTTAAAAACTATCTCATATATTTATCATGTTTTTTTTTTACCAAATTGAATTTTAATCTGCAAACTCAAGGAATTGACGGAGTTTATGTAAGCAAAGTATTTGAATGTTGAACTGCATTTAGAGTGGTTATGCACTCTAGGTTATATTATCACAACACCCTCGCAATTTCTTCAGAGAACCCTCTCAAACCTTTAACAGATTCACATTTTAAAATCTTTATGAGAGGTAAAAAATCGACGAAAAAGCATATATAATCATTTTTTTCCATACTTTAATGATATTTAGGTTGCAATACGATAGCTTCAGGAAATTCCTTACTCACTTTGCATGATAATCATCGGAAATCTTACTTTCGATGCAAGGTGCAATTACTAACGTCAATTGATTCGTTCTCAAGATGTGTTTATCGATCAATTCAATTTCCCTCTACTGTATTCAACCAAACAGTTAGCTTAACTCCTTTTTTTCCAAGAAACTTTCTAACCTCGTCCTTCAATTTCAAGCTGTCCAACAAATATGTTCTTACTTTTTTCTATTCAATTACATTGCCAGTCTTATTCATATCTTAAGCTTTAAGCCGTTACCTTGCTGTTATTTTAATTTAAGAATGCTTAACGTATTTATTCGATCCGCTATCTCGACTCGCTAAGTATTGTATACTCTTATTTCAAGCTGAACTCTAATTCTGCTCAATCAATAATTTATTCAACAAAATCACATGAAATTTTCTAGTTATATTTTAGTAAAAAGCCCTAATTACTTTCGATATGTTTTAAAATTAGTTCTTATCTCAAGCAGTCCTTCCAACTCGTTTAGTTTCCAATGAGATGAAATACTTAAATAGTCTTTTCAACATACTTTTCAATTTCAAGCTGTCCTCACAACATAGTGGATTTTTTTTATCAATACGTTCAGGCTGCCCTCTCAACTCGCTTTTTTAATTTCTAGCTATCCTTGTAACTCGCTCGAAATTTCTAACAATCATTTGAGGCTGTCCTCTCAACTCGCCTTTAAAAATCCAAGCTGCCCTCTCAACTCGCTTATCAATTTCAAGCTGTCCTCTCAACTCGCTTGAAATTCTCATCAATATGCACTGGCGGTCCTCTCAACTCGCCATCCAATTTCAAGCTGTCCTCTCAACTCGCTTGAAATTGTTACCAAAACGCTCAGGCTGTCCTCTCAACTCGCCTATCATTTTCAAGCTGTCCTCTCAACTCGCTTGAAATTATCATCAATATGCACTGGCGGTCCTCTCAACTCGCCATCCAATTTCAAGCTGTCCTCTCAACTCGCTTGAAATTGTTGCCAAAACGCTCAGGCTGTCCTCTCAACTCGCCTTTCAGTTTCAAGCTGTCCTCTCAACTCGCTTGAAACTAGCGTCAATATGTTCGGGCTGTCCTCTCAACACGCCTTCCAATTTCAAGCTGTCCTCTCAACTCGCTTGAAATTGTGAACATAATCAAGCTGCCTTTACGACTCGCTTAACATTAACATATTTATTGTTTTTTTTTCCAAGCTCTCTTCTCAACAGACTTTAAAATTAGGCTGTATTGTTTTCCTTAAAATCCAGTTTCGGCATTATTCCTAAATGGCTGTTTCTATTTTTCCATTTTGACCGAAATAGCTTCCGAAAGTCCTCCAACAGCGTTGCTTTTTTCTTAAACAACTTTAAAAAAGATGGGTAATCTAATTACTCATTTTCCAGTTTTTTTTTGCAATGGGTAGTTCATAAACTGTTTGATTTTCAACCTCGTTTGACGAAAATTATTTTAACGTGAATCGCGTTTGTTTTTCTTTCTTCGGTTCGCTTTTTTTTTTTTTTACTTATTTCTCGTTTTTTTTAAGCTTTTGAAATATTACCTGCCACGGTCGCCAAATGTGCAGACTGGTCCGACGTTTGGAAGTACCATCCGCGGGTCTCTAGACCGCACCTAGCCGAAGGAACTACCACGCTGCCTCACAGGGTTCACTCGCGAGCTCGTTGTCACTGACTGACTGCCGACTGGCGTGCACGCTCGTGTCGGATGACGAAGTGTCGGTTTTATCCATTCACACAGGATCTTCGACAAATCATGCGAACTTGGTACCAACTGGAAAGTGATCTACAAGTGTGCGATGGACTTACTTACTAACTGACATCAACTGACAAAACTGCATCAACCGCGGATTTTGTTCCAATGACCAACTTTTCCGGTCCCGGTTGTTGGTTGCATCAAGTTGCATCAATCGGTGCATTAACTTAATGCATTGAGCAGTGCCCACCGGGAGGGGCGTAATTTTGTGTCTGTAGGACACTTTACTGGTAATTATGACATGTGTGCGTGTCGTGTCGGTGGATGCACATTTGTACCGATTGCGTGGATAAGGTTAATTCGAATCGGAGATGGTGTTTCGCCTGTTGTTATTGTCGCCTGGTGCTTCGGAATCGCGGAGAACGTAAGTTGGGGAACACCGATGAGCAGCTCCAAGTGAGTTGCTTTCTTGTTATCTCAATAATAATGAATGTTTCAATTTACCACTCTCTATAATTTGGGTATTATAGTGGGTGGAAACAGCTAATTAGAATAATTGCATCGTGCCACGGTTTAATTGTTTTTTTTTCGCTGTTTGTCAACAACGAATCATGGAATCACGGATGACCTCTGTCATGCGCTCGGTTCCTGTTAGCTGACGAAAAAGCTAGGAAACTGCAACCGCTTCTTATCCTATGTCTCTCCGTGTGTCAACTGACGAAAACGACCACCAATTGACCCGCCAGATGTCGATCGTCTTCGATTGATTTCGATGGAGCGAAAAATTCACCTTCTTGCGCCTTCAAGTAGGCAACGGATGCAACCGACAAGATGCGCCCAAGGAGCTGCAATCAGACAAACATGATTTCGAGGCGCCATTATCGCGAAATTATACACGACACAATAATCGAATATGTGAACAAGCACATATTTTCGCGCAAACGCTTGTACCCAATCAATCGAAACCAATCGAGAAATATAACTTTTTGCCGAATCGAGCCCATCGCAAATGATGGGGGTGGGAGGACGATGCGATGGGTGTGGGCGGACCCACAAATTATGCAAAATGTGCAACAATCATCTCCGCCGCTCACTCTCATCCGCACCGCAATACAGGAGGAGACCAAATTGCAACGTGACGGCAACATCAACAGCAGCAGGAAGGTCATTTGAGTTTGCGCCAGGATTTTTTTTTTGTTCGTTGTTACTCCAATTTTCATCTCCCGGGCTCATTTGTTCGTCCTTAATTCTGTTTTATAATGTCGCGACGCCACGTCATCATGCCATGCAGCAGCTCTCATACGTGTTGTCAATCGGAGCCAAATTGAATTGCCGCCAACGGTATCGGAAACCGGCAAAGTGTGGGTGGAGCACAGCATCTGTTTACCAGGATCTCAGAGGATTGTTTGACATATTTTATGATGGAAAATTAACTACGAGCAAAATTCATTAGTTAACTAATTAACACTTGCTAAACAAAATAAAAACAAGAATCAAATACATGAATTCTAGGTTGATGGATTAGGATTACAATATTGAAGAGCAAAACAGTTGAGCTCAGAACAAGAATTTCAAACAATTTTCAAAATGCTATCAGTGAATATCTAATATGTATGTTAAAAATATTCTAAAAATTGAACAAAAATATTCTGGATACAAAAAACTTGGGAGTTTGGTAAAAGCATAGAAACAGTAAATCTTGCGTGAGCTTTCATTAGGTCGTATGAAACAAAGTGTAAACAAACAGTTTTATTACGAAAAAATACAAAAACTGACATAAACTAGTCGCAACTTCTATACATTTAGAATATTTGTAGCCTGGACAATATATTATATATGTAAAACACAAATTTTACAGTTGTTTTGATAACTTTTGCAGCAGATTTATGTGAATTCTTAAGATGTTTTATAAAACGTAATGAAAGCTCAAGCGAGAAATAAAAAATAATTGAAATACATATTGAAAAAATTCATATTCTTTTTGTAAGTATCTAAAATTTGAAAAAAATGTTATCAAAACGCTCATTTATTTCTATTTAGAAGATTAATGCAGAAGAAATATCCTTAGCCAGATAAAAAAACAGAAATTACAAAAAAATAAAAAAATAAAAAAGTTTTAAATAACCGACCAAATAGCTAAAATAGCAACAATTACAAGTAAGACTGAAAAAATGTAAATCTTTTTAAATAGAAATCATCGTAAGACAAAATATTTCAGTCATTCTTGTAACTTCAATCATTTCTGTTCGATAACATTGAATTTTGATGTTCTATTTTCCTGTCATTTTGTTTTTTTTTTTGTTTTTTCTTCGTAAATTTTCGTCAATTCAAGTCATTTGTTCTCATTTTTTGTACGTTTTTCAAGTCATTTTCGTCAACTGCTTATCATTTTCTGTCATTCCTTTGTAATTTATTGATTTTGTTTATGTTTCGTTTTTTTTTGTAATTTAAGACCCCGTTCATTTCTGAAAATACGCTAATTTTTAGTCATTTTTTGCAATTTTTTGTCATTTTTTGTGATTTTTATAATATTTTCTCATTTTTTGACATTTTCAGTCATTTTTTGTCCTTGGCTGTCATTTTAATTTTTTTTCTTTATTTCTTAACATTTTTTTTTTAATTTCTGGTATTTTTTTTAGTTATTTCTGTGTTTTTTGTAATTTTTTTTATTCTTTTTTTTTATTTTTGGCAATGATATGTAATTTTTATATTTTAACGTTGTTTTTTGTAACATTTTTTCAATTTTTTGAAAGTTTTTGTTATTGTTTGAAATTTTGGTGTTATAGCGATAGTTTAAGTACTTTTTTTTATTTTTGGTCATTTTTTGTCCTTTTTAATCATTTTTATTAATTGTTTCAAGTATTTAGCATTTTTTGTAATATTTTGTCATTTTTTGTAAGATTTAGACATTTTTGAGTTTTCGTCGTTTGTTTTCCTCCTTTCTGCCCTTGTCTGTTATATCAATAACTTTAAGTTTTTTCTTAGGCTACTTAATTTTTGTAACTTTTTTTTTAATTTAATTTTTTGATTTTTTTTGTGTTTTTTTATTATTTTCTGCGCATTTTATGTAATTTTTTGATTTTTTTTTAGTTTTGTAAATATTTGTAATCTTGGATCTTTTTGTTATTTACGGGACTTTTTGAAAATGTTTTGAGAGTTTTTGCCATTTCTTGGTATGCTTTTGAAATAAAGATCATTTTCATATTATTTTTTTGTCAGTATCATTATTTTTTGTTATTGTTTGTCTTTATTTGTCATTTTTAGGGTTTCATTTTGTTACATTAATTTCCATTTATTTGTCATTATTTTGAAATTTTTGAGATTTTTGCCATTTTTTAATATTTTGCCATTTTAATATTTTGTCATGTTTTGTCACATTTTGTCACATTTTTGTCATTTTCTCATTTTTTAAGTTTATTTGTCATTTATTGCCCCCTTTTATTCCTATCTGTCATTTTGATAATAATTAGTTATTTTCTTTATATTTTTCCGTTTGTAACTTTTTTGTAATTTTGTTGGATTTTTTTTTTGTATTTTCTTGAATTTTTTATATTTTTTTTGTATTTTCTTATAATTTTTTGTAATTTTTTAATTTTTTTGTAATATTTTATAATATGAAGAAATTTGAAGTAACAATTTGTAACCTTTTGATACTTTATGTATTTTTTTTGTATTTCTTTGAAAATTTTGAATTTTTTTTTAATATTCGAGTAAATTTTTGGATTTTTTTTTTTAAATTTTTGAAAATCTTGTAATTTTTTTGAAATTTTTTGTTTTTTTTTGTTGTAATTTTTTGATATTAAGAAAATATTTGTTATTTTTAGTAATTTTGGTGATTTTCAATTTTGTTTTTTTTGTATTTTTTTTTTAATTATTTGTCTTTTTTGTCGTTTATGTTATTTTTTTTAATTGTTTCTAAATAAGTTAATTTTTCTAATGTTTTGTTATTTTTTGAAGTTTTTTAACATTTTATGTAGTTTGTAAACAATTTTCCAACATTTGTTATCATTTTTAATCCTTTTTGACATTTTATGGCATTTTATAAACAAAGTTGTAAGTTTTTGTTATTATTTTAATTTAATTTTTTTAGTGTAATTTGTGGTATTTTTTGGTATATTTTCATCATTTTTGTCATTTTTGTCATTTTTGTCATTTTTGTCATTTTTGTCATTTTTGTCATTTTTGTCATTTTTGTCATTTTTGTCATTTTTGTCATTTTTGTCATTTTTGTCATTTTTGTCATTTTTGTCATTTTTGTCATTTTTGTCATTTTTGTCATTTTTGTCATTTTTGTCATTTTTGTCATTTTTGTCATTTTTGTCATTTTTGTCATTTTTGTCATTTTTGTCATTTTTGTCATTTTTGTCATTTTTGTCATTTTTGTCATTTTTGTCATTTTTGTCATTTTTGTCATTTTTGTCATTTTTGTCATTTTTGTCATTTTTGTCATTTTTGTCATTTTTGTCATTTTTGTCATTTTTGTCATTTTTGTCATTTTTGTCATTTTTGTCATTTTTGTCATTTTTGTCATTTTTGTCATTTTTGTCATTTTTGTCATTTTTGTCATTTTTGTCATTTTTGTCATTTTTGTCATTTTTGTCATTTTTGTCATTTTTGTCATTTTTGTCATTTTTGTCATTTTTGTCATTTTTGTCATTTTTGTCATTTTTGTCATTTTTGTCATTTTTGTCATTTTTGTCATTTTTGTCATTTTTGTCATTTTTGTCATTTTTGTCATTTTTGTCATTTTTGTCATTTTTGTCATTTTTGTCATTTTTGTCATTTTTGTCATTTTTGTCATTTTTGTCATTTTTGTCATTTTTGTCATTTTTGTCATTTTTGTCATTTTTGTCATTTTTGTCATTTTTGTCATTTTTGTCATTTTTGTCATTTTTGTCATTTTTGTCATTTTTGTCATTTTTGTCATTTTTGTCATTTTTGTCATTTTTGTCATTTTTGTCATTTTTGTCATTTTTGTCATTTTTGTCATTTTTGTCATTTTTGTCATTTTTGTCATTTTTGTCATTTTTGTCATTTTTGTCATTTTTGTCATTTTTGTCATTTTTGTCATTTTTGTCATTTTTGTCATTTTTGTCATTTTTGTCATTTTTGTCATTTTTGTCATTTTTGTCATTTTTGTCATTTTTGTCATTTTTGTCATTTTTGTCATTTTTGTCATTTTTGTCATTTTTGTCATTTTTGTCATTTTTGTCATTTTTGTCATTTTTGTCATTTTTGTCATTTTTGTCATTTTTGTCATTTTTTGTCATTTTTGTCATTTTTGTCATTTTTGTCATTTTTGTCATTTTTGTCATTTTTGTCATTTTTGTCATTTTTGTCATTTTTGTCATTTTTGTCATTTTTGTCATTTTTGTCATTTTTGTCATTTTTGTCATTTTTGTCATTTTTGTCATTTTTGTCATTTTTGTCATTTTTGTCATTTTTGTCATTTTTGTCATTTTTGTCATTTTTGTCATTTTTGTCATTTTTGTCATTTTTGTCATTTTTGTCATTTTTGTCATTTTTGTCATTTTTGTCATTTTTGTCATTTTTGTCATTTTTGTCATTTTTGTCATTTTTGTCATTTTTGTCATTTTTGTCATTTTTGTCATTTTTGTCATTTTTGTCATTTTTGTCATTTTTGTCATTTTTGTCATTTTTGTCATTTTTGTCATTTTTGTCATTTTTGTCATTTTTGTCATTTTTGTCATTTTTGTCATTTTTGTCATTTTTGTCATTTTTGTCATTTTTGTCATTTTTGTCATTTTTGTCATTTTTGTCATTTTTGTCATTTTTGTCATTTTTGTCATTTTTGTCATTTTTGTCATTTTTGTCATTTTTGTCATTTTTGTCATTTTTGTCATTTTTGTCATTTTTGTCATTTTTGTCATTTTTGTCATTTTTGTCATTTTTGTCATTTTTGTCATTTTTGTCATTTTTGTCATTTTTGTCATTTTTGTCATTTTTGTCATTTTTGTCATTTTTGTCATTTTTGTCATTTTTGTCATTTTTGTCATTTTTGTCATTTTTGTCATTTTTGTCATTTTTGTCATTTTTTGTCATTTTTGTCATTTTTGTCATTTTTGTCATTTTTGTCATTTTTGTCATTTTTGTCATTTTTGTCATTTTTGTCATTTTTGTCATTTTTGTCATTTTTGTCATTTTTGTCATTTTTGTCATTTTTGTCATTTTTGTCATTTTTGTCATTTTTGTCATTTTTGTCATTTTTGTCATTTTTGTCATTTTTGTCATTTTTGTCATTTTTGTCATTTTTGTCATTTTTGTCATTTTTGTCATTTTTGTCATTTTTGTCATTTTTGTCATTTTTGTCATTTTTGTCATTTTTGTCATTTTTGTCATTTTTGTCATTTTTGTCATTTTTGTCATTTTTGTCATTTTTGTCATTTTTGTCATTTTTGTCATTTTTGTCATTTTTGTCATTTTTGTCATTTTTGTCATTTTTGTCATTTTTGTCATTTTTGTCATTTTTGTCATTTTTGTCATTTTTGTCATTTTTGTCATTTTGTCATTTTTGTCATTTTTGTCATTTTTGTCATTTTTGTCATTTTTGTCATTTTTGTCATTTTGTTTTGTCATTTTTGTCATTTTTGTCATTTTTGTCATTTTTGTCATTTTGTCATTTTTGTCATTTTTGTCATTTTTGTCATTTTTGTCATTTTTGTCATTTTTGTCATTTTTGTCATTTTTGTCATTTTTGTCATTTTTGTCATTTTTGTCATTTTTGTCATTTTTGTCATTTTTGTCATTTTTGTCATTTTTGTCATTTTTGTCATTTTTGTCATTTTTGTCATTTTGTCATTTTTGTCATTTTTGTCATTTTTGTCATTTTTGTCATTTTTGTCATTTTTGTCATTTTTGTCATTTTTGTCATTTTTGTCATTTTTGTCATTTTTGTCATTTTTGTCATTTTTGTCATTTTTGTCATTTTTGTCATTTTTGTCATTTTTGTCATTTTTGTCATTTTTGTCATTTTTGTCATTTTTGTCATTTTTGTCATTTTTGTCATTTTTGTCATTTTTGTCATTTTTGTCATTTTTGATCATTTTGTCATTTTGTCATTTTTGTCATTTTTGTCATTTTTGTCATTTTTGTCATTTTTGTCATTTTTGTCATTTTTGTCATTTTTGTCATTTTTGTCATTTTTGTCATTTTTGTCATTTTTGTCATTTTTGTCATTTTTGTCATTTTTGTCATTTTTGTCATTTTTGTCATTTTTGTCATTTTTGTCATTTTTGTCATTTTTGTCATTTTTGTCATTTTTGTCATTTTTGTCATTTTTGTCATTTTTGTCATTTTTGTCATTTTTGTCATTTTTGTCATTTTTGTCATTTTTGTCATTTTTGTCATTTTTGTCATTTTTGTCATTTTTGTCATTTTTGTCATTTTTGTCATTTTTGTCATTTTTGTCATTTTTGTCATTTTTGTCATTTTTGTCATTTTTGTCATTTTTGTCATTTTTGTCATTTTTGTCATTTTTGTCATTTTTGTCATTTTTGTCATTTTTGTCATTTTTGTCATTTTTGTCATTTTTGTCATTTTTGTCATTTTTGTCATTTTTGTCATTTTTGTCATTTTTGTCATTTTTGTCATTTTTGTCATTTTTGTCATTTTTGTCATTTTTGTCATTTTTGTCATTTTTGTCATTTTTGTCATTTTTGTCATTTTTGTCATTTTTGTCATTTTTGTCATTTTTGTCATTTTTGTCATTTTTGTCATTTTTGTCATTTTTGTCATTTTTGTCATTTTTGTCATTTTTGTCATTTTTGTCATTTTTGTCATTTTTGTCATTTTTGTCATTTTTGTCATTTTTGTCATTTTTGTCATTTTTGTCATTTTTGTCATTTTTGTCATTTTTGTCATTTTTGTCATTTTTGTCATTTTTTGTCATTTTTGTCATTTTTGTCATTTTTGTCATTTTTGTCATTTTTGTCATTTTTGTCATTTTTGTCATTTTTGTCATTTTTGTCATTTTTGTCATTTTTGTCATTTTTGTCATTTTTGTCATTTTTGTCATTTTTGTCATTTTTGTCATTTTTGTCATTTTTGTCATTTTTGTCATTTTTGTCATTTTTGTCATTTTTGTCATTTTTGTCATTTTTGTCATTTTTGTCATTTTTGTCATTTTTGTCATTTTTGTCATTTTTGTCATTTTTGTCATTTTTGTCATTTTTGTCATTTTTGTCATTTTTGTCATTTTTGTCATTTTTGTCATTTTTGTCATTTTTGTCATTTTTGTCATTTTTGTCATTTTTGTCATTTTTGTCATTTTTGTCATTTTTGTCATTTTTGTCATTTTTGTCATTTTTGTCATTTTTGTCATTTTTGTCATTTTTGTCATTTTTGTCATTTTTGTCATTTTTGTCATTTTTGTCATTTTTGTCATTTTTGTCATTTTTGTCATTTTTGTCATTTTTGTCATTTTTGTCATTTTTGTCATTTTTGTCATTTTTGTCATTTTTGTCATTTTTGTCATTTTTGTCATTTTTGTCATTTTTGTCATTTTTGTCATTTTTGTCATTTTTTGTCATTTTTGTCATTTTTGTCATTTTTGTCATTTTTGTCATTTTTGTCATTTTTGTCATTTTTGTCATTTTTGTCATTTTTGTCATTTTTGTCATTTTTGTCATTTTTGTCATTTTTGTCATTTTTGTCATTTTTGTCATTTTTGTCATTTTTGTCATTTTTGTCATTTTTGTCATTTTTGTCATTTTTGTCATTTTTGTCATTTTTTTGTCATTTTTGTCATTTTTGTCATTTTTGTCATTTTTGTCATTTTTGTCATTTTTGTCATTTTTGTCATTTTTGTCATTTTTGTCATTTTTGTCATTTTTGTCATTTTTGTCATTTTTGTCATTTTTGTCATTTTTGTCATTTTTGTCATTTTTGTCATTTTTGTCATTTTTGTCATTTTTGTCATTTTTGTCATTTTTGTCATTTTTGTCATTTTTGTCTTTTGTCATTTTTGTCATTTTTGTCATTTTTGTCATTTTTGTCATTTTTGTCATTTTTGTCATTTTTGTCATTTTTGTCATTTTTGTCATTTTTGTCATTTTTGTCATTTTTGTCATTTTTGTCATTTTTGTCATTTTTTGTCATTTTTGTCATTTTTGTCATTTTTGTCATTTTTGTCATTTTTGTCATTTTTGTCATTTTTGTCATTTTTGTCATTTTTGTCATTTTTGTCATTTTTGTCATTTTTGTCATTTTTGTCATTTTTGTCATTTTTGTCATTTTTGTCATTTTTGTCATTTTTGTCATTTTTGTCATTTTTGTCATTTTTGTCATTTTTGTCATTTTTGTCATTTTTGTCATTTTTGTCATTTTTGTCATTTTTGTCATTTTTGTCATTTTTGTCATTTTGTCATTTTTGTCATTTTTGTCATTTTTGTCATTTTTGTCATTTTTGTCATTTTTGTCATTTTTGTCATTTTTGTCATTTTTGTCATTTTTGTCATTTTGTCATTTTTGTCATTTTTGTCATTTTTGTCATTTTTGTCATTTTTGTCATTTTTGTCATTTTTGTCATTTTTGTCATTTTTGTCATTTTTGTCATTTTTGTCATTTTTGTCATTTTTGTCATTTTTGTCATTTTTGTCATTTTTGTCATTTTTGTCATTTTTGTCATTTTTGTCATTTTTGTCATTTTTGTCATTTTTGTCATTTTTGTCATTTTTGTCATTTTTGTCATTTTTGTCATTTTTGTCATTTTTGTCATTTTTGTCATTTTTGTCATTTTTGTCATTTTTGTCATTTTTGTCATTTTTGTCATTTTTGTCATTTTTGTCATTTTTGTCATTTTTGTCATTTTTGTCATTTTTGTCATTTTTGTCATTTTTGTCATTTTTGTCATTTTTGTCATTTTTGTCATTTTTGTCATTTTTGTCATTTTTGTCATTTTTGTCATTTTTGTCATTTTTGTCATTTTTGTCATTTTTGTCATTTTTGTCATTTTTGTCATTTTTGTCATTTTTGTCATTTTTGTCATTTTTGTCATTTTTTGTCATTTTTGTCATTTTTGTCATTTTTGTCATTTTTGTCATTTTTGTCATTTTTGTCATTTTTGTCATTTTTGTCATTTTTGTCATTTTTGTCATTTTTGTCATTTTTGTCATTTTTGTCATTTTTGTCATTTTTGTCATTTTTGTCATTTTTGTCATTTTTGTCATTTTGTCATTTTTGTCATTTTTGTCATTTTTGTCATTTTTGTCATTTTTGTCATTTTTGTCATTTTTGTCATTTTTGTCATTTTTGTCATTTTTGACATATTTGTCATTTTTATCATTTTTGTCATTTTTGTCATTTTTGTCATTTTTGTCATTTTTGTCATTTTTGTCATTTTTGTCATTTTTGTCATTTTTGTCATTTTTGTCATTTTTGTCATTTTTGTCATTTTTGTCATTTTTGTCATTTTTGTCATTTTTGTCATTTTTGTCATTTTTGTCATTTTTGTCATTTTTGTCATTTTTGTCATTTTTGTCATTTTTGTCATTTTTGTCATTTTTGTCATTTTTGTCATGTTTTGTCACATTTTGTCACATTTTTGTCATTTTCTCATTTTTTAAGTTTATTTGTCATTTATTGCCCCCTTTTATTCCTATCTGTCATTTTGATAATAATTAGTTATTTTCTTTATATTTTTCCGTTTGTAACTTTTTTGTAATTTTGTTGGATTTTTTTTTTGTATTTTCTTGAATTTTTTATATTTTTTTTGTATTTTCTTATAATTTTTTGTAATTTTTTAATTTTTTTGTAATATTTTATAATATGAAGAAATTTGAAGTAACAATTTGTAACCTTTTGATACTTTATGTATTTTTTTTGTATTTCTTTGAAAATTTTGAATTTTTTTTTAATATTCGAGTAAATTTTTGGATTTTTTTTTTAAATTTTTGAAAATCTTGTAATTTTTTTGAAATTTTTTGTTTTTTTTGTTGTAATTTTTTGATATTAAGAAAATATTTGTTATTTTTAGTAATTTTGGTGATTTTCAATTTTGTTTTTTTTGTATTTTTTTTTTAATTATTTGTCTTTTTTGTCGTTTATGTTATTTTTTTTAATTGTTTCTAAATAAGTTAATTTTTCTAATGTTTTGTTATTTTTTGAAGTTTTTTAACATTTTATGTAGTTTGTAAACAATTTTCCAACATTTGTTATCATTTTTAATCCTTTTTGACATTTTATGGCATTTTATAAACAAAGTTGTAAGTTTTTGTTATTATTTTAATTTAATTTTTTTAGTGTAATTTGTGGTATTTTTTGGTATATTTTCATCATTTTTGTCATTTTTGTCATTTTTGTCATTTTTGTCATTTTTGTCATTTTTGTCATTTTTGTCATTTTTGTCATTTTTGTCATTTTTGTCATTTTTGTCATTTTTGTCATTTTTGTCATTTTTGTCATTTTTGTCATTTTTGTCATTTTTGTCATTTTTGTCATTTTTGTCATTTTTGTCATTTTTGTCATTTTTGTCATTTTTGTCATTTTTGTCATTTTTGTCATTTTTGTCATTTTTGTCATTTTTGTCATTTTTGTCATTTTTGTCATTTTTGTCATTTTTGTCATTTTTGTCATTTTTGTCATTTTTGTCATTTTTGTCATTTTTGTCATTTTTTGTCATTTTTGTCATTTTTGTCATTTTTGTCATTTTTGTCATTTTTGTCATTTTTGTCATTATTGTCATTTTTGTCATTTTTGTCATTTTTGTCATTTTTGTCATTTTTGTCATTTTTGTCATTTTTGTCATTTTTGTCATTTTTGTCATTTTTGTCATTTTTGTCATTTTTGTCATTTTTGTCATTTTTGTCATTTTTGTCATTTTTGTCATTTTTGTCATTTTTGTCATTTTTGTCATTTTTGTCATTTTTGTCATTTTTGTCATTTTTGTCATTTTTGTCATTTTTGTCATTTTTGTCATTTTTGTCATTTTTGTCATTTTTGTCATTTTTGTCATTTTTGTCATTTTTGTCATTTTTGTCATTTTTGTCATTTTTGTCATTTTTGTCATTTTTGTCATTTTTGTCATTTTTGTCATTTTTGTCATTTTTGTCATTTTTGTCATTTTTGTCATTTTTGTCATTTTTGTCATTTTTGTCATTTTTGTCATTTTTGTCATTTTTGTCATTTTTGTCATTTTTGTCATTTTTGTCATTTTTGTCATTTTTGTCATTTTTGTCGTTTTTGTCATTTTTTTTCATTTTTGTCATTTTTGTCATTTTTGTCATTTTTGTCATTTTTGTCATTTTTGTCATTTTTGTCATTTTTGTCATTTTTGTCATTTTTGTCATTTTTGTCATTTTTGTCATTTTTGTCATTTTTGTCATTTTTGTCATTTTTGTCATTTTTGTCATTTTTGTCATTTTTGACATATTTGTCATTTTTGTCATTTTTGTCATTTTTGTCATTTTTGTCATTTTTGTCATTTTTGTCATTTTTGTCATTTTTGTCATTTTTGTCATTTTTGTCATTTTTGTCATTTTTGTCATTTTTGACATTTTTGTCATTTTTGTCATTTTTGTCATTTTTGTCATTTTTGTCATTTTTGTCATTTTTGTCATTTTTGTCATTTTTGTCATTTTTGTCATTTTTGTCATTTTTGTCATTTTTGTCATTTTTGTCATTTTTGTCATTTTTGTCATTTTTGTCATTTTTGTCATTTTTGTCATTTTTGTCATTTTTGTCATTTTTGTCATTTTTGTCATTTTTGTCATTTTTGTCATTTTTGTCATTTTTGTCATTTTTGTCATTTTTGTCATTTTTGTCATTTTTGTCATTTTTGTCATTTTTGTCATTTTTGTCATTTTTGTCATTTTTGTCATTTTTGTCATTTTTGTTATTTTTGTCATTTTTGTCATTTTTGTCATTTTTGTCATTTTTGTCATTTTTGTCATTTTTGTCATTTTTGTCATTTTTGTCATTTTTGTCATTTTTGTCATTTTTGTCATTTTTGTCATTTTTGTCATTTTTGTCATTTTTATCATTTTCGTTATTTTTGTCATTTTTGTCATTTTTGTCATTTTTGTCATTTTTGTTATTTTTGTCATTTTTGTCATTTTTGTCATTTTTGTCATTTTTGTCATTTTTGTCATTTTTGTCATTTTTGTCATTTTTGTCATTTTTGTCATTTTTGTCATTTTTGTCATTTTTGTCATTTTTGTCATTTTTGTCATTTTTGTCATTTTTGTCATTTTTGTCATTTTTGTCATTTTTGTCATTTTTGTCATTTTTGTCATTTTTGTCATTTTTGTCATTTTTGTCATTTTTGTCATTTTTGTCATTTTTGTCATTTTTGTCATTTTTGTCATTTTTGTCATTTTTGTCATTTTTGTCATTTTTGTCATTTTTGTCATTTTTGTCATTTTTGTCATTTTTGTCATTTTTGTCATTTTTGTCATTTTTGTCATTTTTGTCATTTTTGTCATTTTTGTCATTTTTGTCATTTTTGTCATTTTTGTCATTTTTGTCATTTTTGTCATTTTTGTCATTTTTGTCATTTTTGTCATTTTTGTCATTTTTGTCATTTTTGTCATTTTTGTCATTTTTGTCATTTTTGTCATTTTTGTCATTTTTGTCATTTTTGTCATTTTTGTCATTTTTGTCATTTTTGTCATTTTTGTCATTTTTGTCATTTTTGTCATTTTTGTCATTTTTGTCATTTTTGTCATTTTTGACATATTTGTCATTTTTATCATTTTTGTCATTTTTGTCATTTTTTGTCATTTTTGTCATTTTTGTCATTTTTGTCATTTTTGTTATTTTTGTCATTTTTGTCATTTTTGTCATTTTTGTCATTTTTGTCATTTTTGTCATTTTTGTCATTTTTGTCATTTTTGTCATTTTTGTCATTTTTGTCATTTTTGACATATTTGTCATTTTTATCATTTTTGTCATTTTTGTCATTTTTGTCATTTTTGTCATTTTTGTCATTTTTGTCATTTTTGTCATTTTTGTCATTTTTGTCATTTTTGTCATTTTTGTCATTTTTGTCATTTTTGTCATTTTTGTCATTTTTGTCATTTTTGTCATTTTTGTCATTTTTGTCATTTTTGTCATTTTTGTCATTTTTGTCATTTTTGTCATTTTTGTCATTTTTGTCATTTTTGTCATTTTTGTCATTTTTGTCATTTTTGACATATTTGTCATTTTTATCATTTTTGTCATTTTTGTCATTTTTGTCATTTTTGTCATTTTTGTCATTTTTGTCATTTTTGTCATTTTTGTCATTTTTGTCATTTTTGTCATTTTTGTCATTTTTGTCATTTTTGTCATTTTTGTCATTTTTGTCATTTTTGTCATTTTTGTCATTTTTGTCATTTTTGTCATTTTTGTCATTTTTGTCATTTTTGTCATTTTTGTCATTTTTGTCATTTTTGTCATTTTTGTCATTTTTGTCATTTTTGTCATTTTTGTCATTTTTGTCATTTTTGTCATTTTTGTCATTTTTGTCATTTTTGTCATTTTTGTCATTTTTGTCATTTTTGTCATTTTTGTCATTTTTGTCATTTTTGTCATTTTTGTCATTTTTGTCATTTTTGTCATTTTTGTCATTTTTGTCATTTTTGTCATTTTTGTCATTTTTGTCATTTTTGTCATTTTTGTCATTTTTGTCATTTTTGTCATTTTTGTCATTTTTGTCATTTTTGTCATTTTTGTCATTTTTGTCATTTTTGTCATTTTTGTCATTTTTGTCATTTTTGTCATTTTTGTCATTTTTGTCATTTTTGTCATTTTTGTCATTTTTGTCATTTTTGTCATTTTTGTCATTTTTGTCATTTTTGTCATTTTTGTCATTTTTGTCATTTTTGACATATTTGTCATTTTTATCATTTTTGTCATTTTTGTCATTTTTGTCATTTTTGTCATTTTTGTCATTTTTGTCATTTTTGTCATTTTTGTCATTTTTGTCATTTTTGTCATTTTTGTCATTTTTGTCATTTTTGTCATTTTTGTCATTTTTGTCATTTTTGTCATTTTTGTCATTTTTGTCATTTTTGTCATTTTTGTCATTTTTGTCATTTTTGTCATTTTTGTCATTTTTGTCATTTTTGTCATTTTTGTCATTTTTGTCATTTTTGTCATTTTTGTCATTTTTGTCATTTTTGTCATTTTTGTCATTTTTGTCATTTTTGTCAGTTTTTGTCATTTTAATTTTTTAGTGGTTTTTGTCATTTTTCATCATTTTTGTCTTCCCTTCTGTCCATTTCTCACATCTTTATAATTTTTCGTTTTTTTTTTTCATTTTATGACATTATTTTCTTGTTTTGTTTTTGTAATTTAGTTGTAGGTATAAATTTTGCAACCCGAAAATGGCCAGCCAAACCGCCTTAATTTTAACCAGGATGTTTCATCCCATGTCTGTTTGCTTATTTTCAATTTTGATTAATCAAATCAGGAATAATCATTAGATCCATGGAGAAATCAACAATCATGATAATGATTCAGATTTAGATATCAAATTTAAATTATTTAATAAATAAATAGATTCCAAATTGAAAATACACTTTACAACGAAGGTTAAGAGTCAGAATCAAAGAGGAAACAGCATTATTATTTTAAATACAGAAATGGAATGGCATATTTTCATTGAAGTTCATATGGGATGGTGTTTCAGCAGCCACGATGCACGCATGTCATGTAAATTGCATCGATTCAGGGGGACATACTTATAGAAAACACATACATACAGGCGCATTACCAGGGTATTATTCATGCGAAAAGCCAGCCGCCGCCGTTTTTCCTGTCGCGTTCGTTCGGTTGTCGGGGTAATGTGAGACCGCGATTGGTGGGGTGGGTGGCGCGCCGAATAATAAATGAATTCGTGGTTGCAACTGCTGAGGCAATTTGAGTGCATATTTTTCGGGCCGGCCTACGCCCACGCCTCACGCCGATCCCGATGCACATCAGCATCCTCCGCTCCGCACCAACAATGCTTATTAGTATCGGCCGATTTTTGCTCCTGACCGATTATTGGCGCCCGTTAGTCACAGAAATTAATGAGGCGTTCTGGTGCGTCGTCGCATTGTCTTATTAAAATAATATGTTGATTGCCATTATCTTAATTTCCGATCGGATCATTCTTTTTTTTATTGGCCGTTTCTCGATGTCAGCATCCGAATGGATTACATTAGTGTTTTCCTAATAGATTTGTTGTTCCCAAGCTCAGGTGGTACAGTTTGTAATTTGATTTTCTCCCCGAATCCACCTCGCGATTGCGCTTGACGCCGGAAAATGTACGCCCAATGAGTGGTGGAGAGTCCCAATTAAGTAGCCCTATCATGTATGCCGCCAAGTGGTATTATGTCAGGTTCAAATTAGAATCACACCTGTCCCCTTCCCGAGAAACGGGCTCAGGGAAATCATCCCTGACCGCATCTTATTAAATGTGCCCAGCTCGGTAATTTTCCACCGCGAATCGCTAGTGAATCGCTAATGATGTAAATTGTCTTCGCGCCAAGATAAATTAGCAGGATCGCATCGCTCGGTGCAGTTTGGTGCATCCCAACAAAAACACGCGGGGAGATTTTTCGCGGATCGGCCATTCGCTTCGACCAGCCTACATTTATGTTTAATTTTCGTTTTTTTTTTCATCAACAGCTATCGCAATTTTCACCTCCGTCCGATTCTGTTTTTCCGTCACCGGCTTTGATTGTATTAAAATTTATTATACTAATTGGTCCATTTACGAGAATAAAATGTGAAATTATTATTTCATGGTTGTTTTTATCCAACCAGGTCATCGCATCGAAGGGCCAAAATTGCGTGAGTAAGAATAATTTTTATCGCTGTGATTATTTTTGTAATGACAACATTTTAGCAATCATTTTATCAAGCGAGTAGGAGGTACCCTTTGTTTTTTCTTCCTCCGGATGTTTTGTTTACTCACTTATCCAAATATCATCATCATGAGAAGGCCGTTTCACTGAACAGTATCAGGGATGCATAAATAATTGCACTGGTCTAGGAGCAGCATAGTGGGAATTTTTTGTATATCAAAGTTGTAATCATAAAAAATGACAAAAATGACAAAAATGACAAAAATGACAAAAATGACAAAAATGACAAAAATGACAAAAATGACAAAAAATGACAAAAATGACAAAAATGACAAAAATGACAAAAATGACAAAAATGACAAAAATGACAAAAATGACAAAAATGACAAAAATGACAAAAATGAAAAAAAATGACAAAAACGACAAAAAATGACAAAAATGACAAAAATGACAAAAATGACAAAAATGACAAAAATGACAAAAATGACAAAAATGACAAAAATGACAAAAATGACAAAAATGACAAAAATGACAAAAATGATAAAAATATCAAAAAGGTTTTGGACTAGTTAAGCGGCATCTATAGCTTTTTTTTGGAATTATAAGTCAGGAAGTGCACCACAATTCCGAAAGTGAAGTTGTTTCAATTCCGAACGGCTGTAATTTCTTAAAGCAGAGAAGCGCCAACAGAAGTTTTAGGCGACTGTTCATTAGACTGCCCCAAATTTGTATGGGAAATTCAAAACCTGTAAAATGTTATGCGCTGCAGGCTGAAATTGACCCTAGTCCTAGTACTAGATCTCATGCCAAATTTGGGCCAGATCGGATCACGGGAAGGGGTCGCTCAACGAGCCTGAAGTTTGTATGGGATTTCGAGACATTTTGTTCGGGAGAAACATGAAAAACCAGTTTTTCATCAATAACTTTGGTTCCTGTCGGCCGATTTCTTTCAAAAACGGTTTTTCTTGAAGCCTAAATTATGAAAAATATTTCATCCGAAGACTGCATTTCAATTAGAGTTAAGATAAGAAAGTTATTAGGGGGGCTAACTTTTTTAAGGATGGTTTCATCACTGTTAATGAGTCGAGGCGGTCGAACATATTGACGCCTCATTAACGGTGCTGAATACCACCGTTAAAAAAGTTAGCCCATTTTTGAAGCCTAATTACTCTTTTATCTTAACTCTTATCGAAATGCAATCTTCAGATGAAATATTTTTCATAATTTGGGCTTTAAGAAAACCCGTTTTTGAAAGAAATCGGCCGACAGGAACCAAAGTTATTGATGAAAAATTGGTTTTTCATGTTTCTCCCGAACAAAATGTCTCAAAATCCCATACAAACTTCAGGCTCGTTGAGCGACCCCTTCCCGTGATCCGATCTCGCCCAAATTTAGCATGAGATCTTGTACTAGGCCAAGGATCAATTTTAGCCTTCAGCGCATAACTTTTTCAAATGTCGGGTCATTTGGGGCACTCTACTGTTCATGCGAATGCGAATGCGAATCCGTTTTAAACCGTTCGTTTTCGGCAACATCCAAAAAAATAGTTTGTTAGTCAGTTTTTTATATATTTTTTTATTTTAAGTTTATCAAAATCAATGTAAAACATTATATCTTCATTAAATTTATTAGATTGGCTCAATTATATTAGTTTAGCGCAGTAAAAAAATATGCTTCATTTGAGTGCTTTAAACTACCATAATTTTGCCAAGAAATAAATTTTATGCTTATATTATGATTACCTTTATGACGTTTTTTAATCGAATAAAGTGATTTACAATAAATCATTATTGTTTAAACCGTCAGCTGCATGAGTTATGACAGAAGTGAAACAATTTTTTCGTTGATGGAAACAATTTTGTTCACCTCTTACCAGGCGCGGTCCTATGGGGGGGGGGGGGGTGATCGGGGTGATAACCCCCCCCCCCCCCCAAGCGGCAAAAAACCGTTATAAAAAAACCCACAAAAACTCGAATTTCTATTGAAAGTTGGAACTTTTCTTAGTAGATGTGCTTTTAAATTTTCAAAATTTTCCACTCCGTGGGGGTAATTATTCTACAAAAAAGTTAATTTATCACAAAAGGCTCAATATTGAAAAAAGTCGGTCCACCAAACTCAAGTAGCTGTAACTTGCGATTCACTGGACTAAATTATGCCAAATAACGTTTGTTAATAAGTAACTCAACAAAGGTGTGGTTTTTAGTGTTGATTTCTAATTGGCTATTAATGAAATGTAAGGAAAAATGTTTTAAAACTGTCACTAATTTCCATGATATGCCTAAATTAATACGAGAAAATCGTGATAAATTTTATATTTTCTTGAAGCCAATTCAGAGCTTCTAAATTCTTGATTTTGTTTTGAATTTTAATGAAATGAAAAAATGGAAAATGTCACATAGGAGGGTGAATATGGTTACAACACTGAAATACTTGAAATATTTGTTATGCTGTCGTCATACATTTATTGCCTTCAATATGCAGTTTCTTTATTATTTGCTCAAATTTAGAAGGAAACAGTTAAAAAAAAACATTACACTATAAACGTACGGAATCGTGTGATTTTCAATTTTCTTTATTTTTAGAAATTTCTACCATGTTTAATGGATTAACAGATCTTGGTCGTTCTAAGAAGTAAAAAAAACCTTTGGCGTTCAAGTGTTAAATTGCCTTTATTGTAAGAAATTAAAATTTTAGGCAAATTATCCATCAGTTTTTTAGGCGTTTAAGAAACGTATGACTTCAATTGACCTAACTTTCTAATCTTCCATTTTGTGTTTTAGTCACCAATATTTCACTAAACAAATTCAATCGTTATAAACAACAAGTGTTGATGCCGCATTGAATTCATTTTTGAGGAAATTTTGAACAGCGAAAAGCTTTCCATAAGGATTTTTTTTGTATTTCAAAATATTTTTTAAATCGATTGAAAATTATCAATTTAGCATCAGGAAAAATGATTCAGATTAAACTTTAGTTTAAGAATAAAAAGCTAATACATATCTGAAATTAAAATATAAATTTGAATTTAAAATTCTGTTTTTTTCTGTTGTTTACAGCTGGTTCATTGAGAATTTGTAAACTTTATAAAGTCATATCAGATGTCTCATGCTAACCTCATTTTAAAATCTAAAGTAGTGCTATTTTCCCTCGCGTTTACAAGAAATTCATGACTTATCGCAAAATTAGAATTCGGGTTAAGGTTCTCTTTCACGAGTTTTTTTCATTCTTAATTTTCCACCATTCAAATATGAATTATAAACTTAAAATAATAACCTATATTATGAAATTTAAAAAAAAAAATAAATTTCAGATCTGTTTTTATTTAATTCTGTTTGAAATGCATCACATTCACATTCACAACATTCATATTATGGATGACAATGAAAAAATACAAGTACAGCCAAACAGAAATCGAATATGAAATATTCATAGTAAGAGTTGAAATTTAAAAAAAATCTTCTCAAGAGATTTCAGCAACAATAAATCGAAAAAAGAGATTACTTGTTATGAGTTTGGCATTTCCTATGAGTTTTTAAAGCCAAAAAGGAACAAAAAGTATTTATAAAAGCTGTTTTAATATGAAGGAATTGGTGTTGGCAATAGTGATTCAAATTCATCTCCAGTACCCAAAATCTGCATTCAAAACTATAACACAAGGAAACAAAATTCACATTTTCCGAGGTGCAAATAATTTGAAAACTTATTTTGACTTATTTAATAGCACTAAATGCAAATTTGTATTTTTTTTATCAGTTCTTGTTTCCGGTATAAATTTTGAAAATACATGGTTTATTGAAAAAATTTGTGCACTTTATAGCAAAAGTGTAAAATATCAAAAAGATAAAAAAAGGTTTTGGCTTAATGATCAATTTGCATGAGGCCTGTGAGTAATTTACCATGAGAAAAAAATATAGAAGTAAGTATGTTTCCCCATTTTGAAAAATACGAAGATTATATAGACGAAACTTGTATTGTTTTTTTTTTTTGCGGGAATCTGTCACTTTTTGGCATTCTTCCTTCTAATCTGTATCGCTGAATGAATAAAAGATAATGAAAAGATTTAACTTTTTTTTTGTTCATGTAGGTTATTTACTTCATCAATTCATTGATCGATTTCACTCTAAACTGCTTAGTTTTAAAATTACTAAATGCTAGAAAATAAGAAAGAAGAGAAAAAATCTGAAAAAAATCGAGTTTGAGACTCAAAAATCTTCCAAAATCAGTTTACCTCGGTTTTAATTTTTCTTTTGACGTAGAATTACGTCTTACGGCAACACTATAGGGGGGCAAATTGAAATTCGCGAACGGATCTCGCGTCACGAAAAACGCCTCTTTCAAAGACATCTTTTCCGAACTACATTTTGGGTCGGCTATGTGTTGGTACACCAATACTAATAACGCGCTAAAACAAATTGGTGCGCAAACCACCCAAGCGAAAAAACCCCGACAGCCGATCCAAACTACACCAGATCCGAAGTTATAAAAGGGCAACGATTGCGCCGTCCCGGTTTCATTAAGTTATTGGGAATTCTCCCCGGAGGTCGGATGGAGAGACCAAAAATTATGTGTGCGCTGCCGTTTGCTTTCCTAGAGTAGTTGGTGTACCTACACTGCCGGCCAAAAGTTTGGAAACAAATTTTGGTGGCCATATCTCACCAAATCTATGACACATTGCATATCTTTTCTTCTTATGTAATTGGCAAAAATTATGTACATATTAACCCTTTAATGCATGACTTTTTTTAAATGAAAATATCAGCTATTGATTCATTGAAATAATAACATTTGAATTCGAACAACACAACAGAACAGGTTTGAAGTCGTTATTTTGAGTACTATAAAAGCTATGGCCAATCAAAGTTGAAAAATAATTTTTGAAATTCTTGATTAATTTCTTCCAAACCTTGATAATTGGGTGCAGGAAGGTGTTTCTGAATGATGGAGATTAAAAAATCTGTTAGAATTTGCAAATTTGAAGAAATAACAACGATTTTCCAAAAACTACTTTTTTCAAAAAAAATAAATAAATTAGATTTTTGAAATTTTTTCGCGTACTTTGTTCGATATCTCACACATAAATTGGAATATTGCAATACCAATACCATGGACTGATTTTTTTTAATCTCTAGAATATTTTTTGTGAATACATTACTCAAAAATTTCCACGTGTTTTCGAGATATTTGGATTGTGATTAGTGTTGTTTTAAAACAACACTATGCATTAAAGGGTTAAACCCAATAGATTCGAAAGAACTCTTAGGATGACAGCGCTTAAGGCGAAAAAAATACCGGAATTTTTTTAAATCTTGGTAAAAATGATCGGCAAATAATCAATCTCTAATTGAAGTTTTCATGAAGCAAATGGACAAAAGTATTCGACACATGCTAACTCATCGCATTTACATGAACTCCAAAAAGTTTATTTTATATTTGCATATTTTTCATGTAAATAGATTCTAGGAAATGTTCTCTTTCAAAGGGCATAAAATTTCCATAAGAGGAAAGATAAATTAAAACAACCAAAATTTTAACACATTAAAAGTATTGGATGTTTATGTCCATCAGTGTAAGTAGTTATTTTGATAATTTGAAGCACAATGCAACCTATTGCTCAAAATTTATAAATGTGTTTTGATAAGTATGTTTTCATGTTTTAAAAGCGGTGGTCCCAAACTTTTGGCCGGCAGTGTACTTAAGATTGATCCGGAAGAAAAACTAATGGATCAAAGCAAGCTTTTGTTCGTCGATACTCGCACGTGTGCTCCACCCTTTTTCGTTATTATGCTTTGAACTTTTCCTTCATTTTGCGTGCGCTAAGATATTTTCGGCATATAAAATCAAAATTTGAGCGAATTCGATTAGTTGCTCACATAGATGCCACACCTACCGATTTTTCGGTATTCATACCGATTTTTGAGCAAATTTTTATCCAAGAATCGGTATATACCGAATACCGATTTTTGGCAAAACATACCGATTTCATACCGATTTTTGAGATTTTGATACAAAATGTAAAATATATTTCAGTGTAAGCGAGACTACCGAAAATATTGGGTTTCTGTTCAATTGAAGACGACCTAATTATATTATTTGGCGCTAGCTCAGTAAGAAACATTTGAAGCTTTTATGATAAGTGCACGTTTTTCAATATTTCAATGGAAACTCTCAAATTTTAAAGGAAAGAAGTATTTTGTTTTTGATAGTCGAAAGTTTAAAGATAAGTCTACGACACAAATAAAGTTTTAACTATCCGTTGGAATTTGGAGGTAATTTTTCCATTGAGAATGTAGTAAAACTGTCGTTTTCTATAAAATATTCTATGATATTTATAATTGTGCCAAGATAACCAGCGGAAATTACTCTAATGAGGTTGAGTAAAGCATGGATCGCCATGAATCTGGACGCACTGTTTATTATACCATTGCAGAGTGCCTCCAGTAGGGTGGGTGCATACTGAGGAAAAGTAGGCAAGGGGTACTAAAAGTTTCTCATTGGTGGGGGGTGGAGACGGTGCGCTTTTTGACAGCGAATTGTTCGCCTACCATGCCTACGATTACGATTGCCTGTCACAAGGGTCACAAGATGGACGATTCCGTGCATTGGTATAAGAACACACCTAGCTTTACCCGCCTTGTACCATTGCGCTCCTAGTTGTTGGATCTGGAATGTTTTGACAGTACTTTGTTTGGAAATGTTTCCTCTATCAGTGCTGGAAATTTCATTACGATTCGTTTTGTTCCAAAAAAGTTACACGTGATGGAAGCGACGAAAATAAATTTTGGACACTCACGTTAAAAACCGTTGTGGTCGGGTTAAAAAAATCACGAAATCGTTAAAAATGCTCAAATTTACCGTGTGCAGCGTTCTCAAACGTTTCCGTGAGATGCATACTATCGATCGGCAGGTTCATACCAAGCGTTTTAATGGACCTAAGAATCAGAAACTGCATTTGATGGTGTTGAGAACGATCAAGGCAAACACAGGGTAGTCGGACTACGACATCGCCAAGAAATTCAACGTCGACCGGTACACCGTCATAAGGATTAGTCTCCGCGAAGGAATACGATCCTATCGCGCCTGTAAGCAACCAAACCGGATATTGAAGCAGAATTTAGTAGCCAAAGGACGTGCCCGGAAGTTATGCAACAAGATTCCAACGAAGTACGACGGATGCATCCTCATGGATGACTAAACGTACGCGAAGATGGATTTTGGGCAGCCTCCTGGCCAAAAATTTTATAAAGCCACTGCAGTGGTGCACTGCACTGGCCGGGGTGATGTCCCCGCCAAGTTCAAATTCGTTTTTGCAGATAAGTTGGCAAGAAAGTGTTTGATCTGGCAAAGTATTTGCAGTTGCGGACGAAAAACCCCGGTTTTTGTGAAAAACAAGACCATGGACTCTGAAATGTACAAGGAGGAGTGCCTTAAAAAATGTTTTTTTTTTCGTACAATAGATCTCACAAAAGACCAGTAAAGTTTTCGCCAGATTTGGCAGCATGCACTACAGCTAGGAGGTACTACAGTGGTATTCGGCCAACGGGTGGATTTTGTTGAAAAGGACATCAACCCACTCAACTGCCGTCAATTCCGCTCTATCGAAAAATTTAAGGCACTTGTCAAGCAGAAGATGAAGAAGAATGGTAGGACGACTCGGGGAGCAACAGAGATGAAGAGATTGTGGAACAAAAGGGCCACTGAGGTCAGCAAATAGGGTGTCCAAACTATGATGAGTGGTTCTAGACGAAAAGTTCGAAATTTTATCAAAAAACATCGAAATATTTTTTTCCTTATTATTCCTTTGAAGTTCAATAAAAACCCTACATTTTGATTATAAAACATTTTTTTTTTCGTTTACATAGCTCCGAGATAGACCCGTTTTAACGCGTCCAGATTTGTAGTGATCCATGCTTTATGTATGAGTTTTCAGAATTTTGAAAACATAAAAAAATTGTAAAGAACACTCTATAAGGATTACATCTACAAGGAATCATGTGTTAATCGATAACATGAAGAAATTTAATGATTGAAAATATTACAAAGAGGCTTCATGATTTTTTTTAAATAGAGAATTCCACAAAAACTTTTCAATATGCTATTTTTTCAAAATTAGGGCCCACAGATCCAAAAAAGTATAAGAGCAAATGATCCATGAGTTAATAATACGGAACGATTTTTCATGTTTCAAACTATATTTCGTGATTTCTTCAGATTTTTAGAAATTTATTTTCATACCTTTTATGTTCGGAAGAAAAATACAAATTATTTAAATACGTATGGAAAATTGCCAAACACAACAGCTTCAAAGCGTTTTCTCTCGAAATTTGCTTTTATGCACTCATACACGTTTTTGGCATCAATGCAGTAATTATGAAAATCCAAAGTTTGTAAAAATTTTCTAAAAATTATAATAGAGAAGAAAAAACAGTATAAATCTTCTAAGAACTCTTAAAAGCAAATAAAAATATATAAAAACAAAAAAAAAAGCGAGCACACAAAATACTATAATATGACTTAATTCATCGACTTTTCTCGGCGGATTTTTGTTTGTAAGATTCTAAATATTGTAAATTTAGATAAAAATTCATTGTTTAAAATATAATTTGAGTGTCCACTGAAGAGGAGCGAAAGCCATAGTAGTTCAAAACGTCTGGACAACTGGTAAAAACGTTTTTGATTCTAAAATCCGCCAAAAAACGTCGATGAATTAAATCACATTAAAGCGCGGCGATACACAAAATTCCAAAATTCTATAAGGCATTTATTAGAAAAAGTATTAAATAACAGACTTAAGAATCACTATCGAAAATTTTTTAATCACCATAAAATACCGATTTTCATACCGATTTTTCGGATTTCAATACCGAAAAAAGATTTTTTTGGGTTCAAAAATACCGATTTAAATGTGGCATCACTGGTTGCTCAGCAACTTTCGAACTAAACACATGCAAGTTCAACTAGAGCTTGGCTTGCATAGAAAGTTGGCACTGGAGCTGGTGCTTATTTGATTAACATGTTGCAGTGTTAAGGGGGGGGTAGGGTCTAACACTTTCAAAAAATCGATTTTTTTATTTTTTTATTTTCTTATTGTAAAACATTTCAAGAATGTTGTGTCAAATTTTCAAGTCAATTGAAGCAAAACTGTAGAAATTATAGGCCTTTATCTCCTCCTATCTTATACTGCAAGAAAGCAAGAGCAGAAACTTCAAACGCGTTTTTCTCGAAAGCACATTTTTAAAGTCCGTGGACATCGTCATTTGAAAACTACTTATCCGATTCTTTTCAAATTTGGAACATATTTTCTACATATAAAATACCAGACCCCAACGTTTTTCTTTTTTATTTTTTTTACTTTGGGGAGATTTTACAGATAAAAAATGGCGGATTTTTTCGTGAAAAATCGAAGTTTTTACTTCAAACAGCCACAAAAATTTCATAAAATTTTTTTTAAGTTAAATAAAAACGTTGGGGTCCAGAAAAACATCTATTAAAAATATTTTGCTCGGATTTTTTTATTTCAGATGATTCTGTGCTGAGATACAGTGTCCACCGCAAATCCTGTTTTCTAAAAGGCATCCTCGAAAGTGCTCCGTCACCGGCTCATTTTTCAATATTTTTCTACGAAAAAATTACTAAATGTTCTTTTAACAATGCTTTGTATAATGCAAAAAAATTGAATACATTTGTTTGAACGGTAGCTCTAGAAAAAAATCGTGAAAATGGTGTTTTTTTTTACCCGTTAGACCCTACCCCCCCCTTAAGGGGTTACGGCTAATTAGAAATGACACTAGCTATAACAAGACAAAAATATAAAAGTTATTTCCTTGACCCTAACTATGATTCTATATCGATGGGCTGACGTTAAATCAATAAAGCACAATTACAATTCATGTTTAAATTTTACAAATTCGTATTAAATTATTTATTAAGTTTTTATGAAATAGGAAAAAAATGCCGTAATTCTACGTTAACCTTGTGGTTGTGTCTGATATACAACCTCTTAAACTTTTTTTTTTTTAATTGAGCAGGGAAAAGCCCCCGGGAGTTGGCCTCTCTTGCAGCACCATTCTCCCAAAGGCATAAAACCTCCTCACATTTATTGATCATGTTTGATATCTTTTCAAAACTAACATTATTTACAATCTTTAGAATTCACACTTTCTTTTCAACACTATTTCATTAAATTAGCGGTTCTGCAGTTGCGGCATGTGGTGGGCGGTTTTGTGGTGTGGTGGGCGGCTGTGGTGGGCGGCGGTGGCTAGCAGAGAGGGGATATAAAGAAAAGTCGTATTGTGGCGATTAGTGGCAGGTTAGATAATTTTGGGTGAGGAAATTGATTTTTCCAAGGCCCACAGTGAGATTACTCTCTGTTAAGGGGGTCTTAACGAACTAGTTAGCTGCTTAGTTCACAATTCAGTTGTTTTTTTCTCACATCATGCTAGGTAGTTTGCTAGGTTGGTTTTGAGGTATGTTTTAACTGAACGTTTGAAGCTGGCTTTGTTGGTTGTGATTTTCAGATATCCTGGAAGAGCGTTGTACCTCATCTTGCTGAAGTATTCAGGGGACTTTTTCATTTTCTCTGTATTTACTCTTCTGAGCATCAGATTTCCTCTCGACCTCGTAGGAAATCTGTGATTCTGCTGCTGAATTTGTTGATTGTGGTGGAAGACTGGGTTGTGTAGCTGGTGGTGTACTTGAGTAACGCTTTGGAGTTCCCTTAGTGCAGCTATTGGAAATACAGATAGTGGAGCTTCGTGGAAAAGATTGTAGATGGAGAAAAGTCTGGGCCGTTTATAAACAGCTTTTAGGCATCGGTTCTGCATTGTTTGGAGCGGTTTAACCCTTCGTTTCATAAAGTAACAAATTTGCAACAATTAATTAAAACTGTTCCAAATTTCGCATTTAGCATAAAAGTCTAAATTTTTTTCGATGGAAATAACATTTCTAATTTCAAGATCACGTCCAATTAGAAAATAATGACTTTCAGTGTATATAGGTACAAAAAAGACCAACTTGAATCTGAATAATATGGAATTTGAAAAAACCCTTATTTTTCAAATTTTTGGCCTAGTCTAATTCACATTAAGAAATTTTTTTCGACTCAAAAAAAATATTTTCGTATTCTCACTAAAGTAATTCACAAAATAAACACAAATTGAGGATTGTTTTTTGTTTTTTCTCCGATATTATGGATTTTCAAAAATTGTTGCAAATTTGCAACATCATGCAACGGTAGCACCCTAGCTAAGTATATGGGTTTCATAGTGTCATTCCGAAACTTGCAGCGTTTACACATTGTGTTACGAGTTGCTTTATAAAGAATAAAATCAACAACACAAACCTTAAAAATATTGTTAAAATTCTAGCCAATCTAGTTTTGGCTGTAACAAAAAAGAAAAATCCAGTTCAGTTTTCACCTGTTCCTTAGTGCTGACAACACTAACAAACATTACCATAGCAGCGAAAGAACCGTCATGACACTTTGACTTCCGCCAACTTACTAAACAGCAACTCAACTCAGTTCAGGAAAGGTGTTATTTTAAAAGTTTTCACAAAGTGTTAAATCCAGCTTCTTATTGCTGAAAAACAAATCAAATCCTTAAAAGGAAGAATCGCAATTGAAAGCGACACTTTTTTACACGTGGGAAAGTAGCTACCACTGAATACTTGTTCGGAACTGAAGCGTGGCATGTCATTGGGCATTGCCGAGGAATACCAGATTACAGTTGGATCGGGTCGTGCAGCAACGTGAAAGTCATCAGAAACGGTGTACCATTTCAAGGAAGGGTTCTCTCAGAGGTAAATGTTCTGCAATATCATCAACATCACTTAAAATAAGTAAATCGACATGCCCTAACGCCAAGTCTTGATGTTTACATCAGGGCCCTTTTTAAAACCGGTTTCCGAAGCATCGTTCGGGTCACGTGGTGACGACAGCATACGGCGACTCCTACACCTCATCGGGTTTAGGGAGTGGACGAATCAGCGCTTCGACGAGTATTCGTGAATCAATCTTCGTCCAGAGATAAAGTATCCGATCAACCAGCGCGGGAGTGTATTGGTGTGGCAATCTTCAGCAGCCAGTAATACATTCAGCGTGTGTTGGTAAGATCTGGAATCATCCACTGGTGAACATCACGTCGGCACTCGAATCAGTTTCCGCCGGTGCTCGAGAAGGCAGCCATCGACAGCGGGGCGTATCGGAAAATCGTTGCTGCTCCGCGAGATGAACGTCGGTGTGCGCAGGTAACGTTCGCGGATTCGAAAAGCCGAAACGGAGGTGGTGAGTTATCGGAGGAGGGATTCTCGACAGATCAAGGGAAGGATCTCGAGATCATCGTACCCAGAAAAATTCTGAGGCATATCAAAGCGGAAGAAGAGCTTGAGTGTAGTGGTGATTACATCGGCCGATGTATAGTGCTTGTAAGCGTCGTTCTTACCAACACCGGCACCAGTGTTTTGGTTTACTCACAGAGGTGTGAGTTATAGCGTAGTGAAGGGGGTTGTGTAAGCGTGTGGGTAACGAATTGGTAGTGAGGCGTGAGCTTTGTTTACCTTTTTGGGTGAGCAGCTCGAAGATAATTTTGGAGATTACCTGAAGCCCAGGAGACGAGTTAAGATACACGACGTGGCCCCTTCGATGACAGCATGACCATGGAATAACTTGATCGAATTTATTCGAAACAGCATCGCAAGCCGAGCGATACCGTCTGTGCATGAACGTCTAGACTGCCTCGGTTCTAAGTACATCACGTAAGTGAATTGTTTTAAGTTGATTTTCCATATAAGCCAGAAATACATTTACCTAAAATCATGTCTCAATATACCCACAATTTGTAAGCCTTATGTAGGAGAGTTTTGATTGAACCATTAAAGGTCTTGCGGAAAATATTCCCCCCCCTTGATTAAAATTGTTGCTTGATACGTGATAGTAGCTCGGTTATAATTGTGTTTGTTTCCTGGTAAAAGTGTTCTCTTTACAAATGATTTTTTATCATGTTAAGGTCGTATTAAGAGGCGGGTGGTGGGGGGAGGGGGGGTTGCCCCCCCCCTCAGCTCACGAGGGCCACCGAGGTAAAGAAATTAAATGTTAGCATTAAATCGTTATCAAAATCCGCAAACTTTGTTAAAAGTTCAAAATTTATCAAATCGAAAACTAGGACGGGCCCGAAATATAATCTAACTCAAGATTTAGCGTAGGTATGTAATACACATTTTATTGTTTTTTTCCACGCTCGATGGTTTAACAAATACATATTTTTAATTTAAAAAAAAAAGACAGATGTTCATAATTTAGTAAAGAAGCATACACAAATTTTCAAGAGTTCTAAAATATTGAACGGGAAAACATACATTAGGGATAACAGTTTAAAACGCTTTATATAAAGTGACATGTGAGGCCCTAAGCCAAAAGGGTCTAAGTGCCTCAAAACTCAGGGCTAGAAGTTGGTCACTTTTTAGTAACTTTGTCACTTTTTTCAGGCTGGTCACTCACAAGTTACTTTTTTTAAAATTTGGTCCCTAAAGTCACTATTTTTTATATTATTTCCTTACAACTGAGCTTATTTTTTCAAACTTTTTATTATGAATTAAAACATTATATTGTTTCACGACAAGTGTTATGTATTCCTTAGTTTTTTATTAGGTTATTCGTTTATTATTTATTTGACGGGTTCCTTTTCTTTCCTTTCGAGTCCTGTGGGAATTCACATGTCCTAAATTGAGAGAATGGCTCAGATTCAGTAAGGAAGATTATTGTTATGTTTTTCTTTGGATATATCGCTTACACTTGAACATAATATGGATGACAATTGGAATTAAAACAAAAATAGTTTTTCGCCTAAAAAAATATGTAGTTTTTTGTTTATTTGTAACATTTTACCAACGTTTTGGCATTCGTGTCAAGAAAAAATATTTCCTAAAGTGACACTATTATAACATGTTACCAAGATTTAAGTGTTATGACTTTTAAAGCTTGAATTTGTTAAAAATAATTCTCAACTTAATTTTAAAAAAAATTCAAACATAATCTGTACAGTGCATTGAATCACATGGCAGGAAAAAAAATCCATGCTTTCAATGCTCTTCACACAAAACTTTCAAGGCTCCACTTAGCAAAAATACTGTGTTACTTTCGATTAGCAAAAAGAGTTGTTTTACTAACGCGATAGCAAAGTTATTATTTTGCTTGATTTTGGTAAAAAAAGCAGCCTAGCTAGCCGCTTCGTTCAGACAGCAACCGCCGGTTTCGAGAAAAAAATAGTTCGACGCGAATCAGTGCGGTTGAGAAAATTAGATGCTGGCAGAACCTGCGGAGACTAGGCTGACAACGACGGAATGGAAAGCCAGGTCAACTTGCTGCATGTGATGGAGATGGTGAATAAATTCACACCGGGAACGGACAGGTAATAGCAGATTTGGCCAATGGAAATCCGGTTTTAAATTTCAAAAATTCTTTGTTTTTTTCTACAGGTTGCGGCTGCCGGCGACAACAGACATCATTGCCATCAGGATGATCGACAAAAAGGAAACTGATCTGGCCGCATCGGTTTTCCGCTTGGCGGATGGTCAGTTACCGCGGACAAGTGCGGTTTTGTTTTTCAAGTGCAGGAAGTGTTAATTGAAATTTGAAAAAAAGTGTCAAATAAATTATGTGGAAAAAAATTTTGTATTCTATTGTATAAGCAGATATTTCCCCCAAATTTCCTGGAAAAAGAATAAATATTGAATTTCAAATCCAATAGGATCTTTTCTACCGGTTTTTTGCTAAAAGAAGTGAGCAAAAACTGCGGCGGCTAAATTTTTCTCTCGTTTGCTAAAATTTTAGTTCGAAAAATTTGCTAAAATGATTGCTAAGTTTCTAGCTGGTCAAATTTGAGCAAAATTTTGCTAATTTTCGGCCTCGAAAATTTTGTGTGTTGGTTGTATTAAATGGAAGGTAAACTTGTGAAAAGTGACTCAATTGAATAGAAAATAGCAGATATTTCTTTTCTAAGTTTCCTTATTTCTAGACATTTTCGAATCATTCGAAAGATTGGTAGATATACCACTGATGAATATCATCAGTGGATATACATAGATTTCAAACACTTTTTTAAGTTTTCAGTAATTTTTGTACCTTTTTAGAGGTTTACTGATATATTTTCTACAATATTCCAATAGGTGTTTTTCGGATGGATACAATATTTCTGAGGGGTTTCTTGGATCTGTAATTTTTTAAAGAAATTGTCGTGTTAAATCATTTATGAATATTTTTTAAAATTCCTTCCCTTTTTAACATCATTTTTTTCTAGTGAATCTTTCTAATGATTGATATGAGAATCATGCAATAAAGTCTGCAGTGAATCTCATTGAAAATGTTCCATTTTTGTAAGTAAATTCACTTTGAGTTAGTTTTAAATTTGAAAATTTTTATTCTAAATACCTTGAACATTAGTCTCGTAAAATTATTTAGCCTCAACTTTTGCGCTAAGCTTCTTTAAGTCATTGTCAATCTTCTGTCAACATTTTGTCCTTAATCTTTTTTCAATCCTCTATCATTGTTTTGTCACTTTTTCATGAGGAATTCCCAATTTTTAATTTCATGACTCTTTCATGAAATGATATTTCTAGAAATGTAAATTTTAACTCAATTTATAGTAAATTATTTAAACTTTCCGTTAAACATGTGCTGGTTTTTTTATTTGCATTTGTAGAACTCTCACATATAACAATTTTTTTTTAGTAATTTTGGTTTCTGTAAATTTGTTTTGAATTGTTAACTTTTTTCAATATTATTTTAGACTTTTTCAACTGTTTTAGTGACATTGAAAAAATTCTGATGGTTTTTACACTATAGAATGAATTTTCAAAATTGGTGGGGTTTTTTTTCAAAGGAAATGGATAAACTCGAAATTCTTGTCGGGCTCAGTTGTCCTAGTCTTTACAGTACGATTTTTTGGTTCCCTTCCATTGTTTTTTTAGAACCTTAGAATTCTGCGGTCGCTATTCTTAAATTATCTTAGCTCATTTAAAATGTTCCTCTTTTGTCCAACATATGGCTTTTCTACAAATGAGGCCAAGAGCCTTCCAAAAAACGTTTTTCAATTAACAGAATGGTCTTTAAAGCATTTTGTTTTAGTTTTAAATGTCATTTTTTAGTTAGTTTTAATCTTGATCTGGTCACTCATTTTACCCTAATTTTACTTCAAAGTAACTATTTTGCCCTACTTTTTTACCGCATGGTCGCTTCTAGCCCTGAAAACTGTTTTCGAGAAAACGCGCTACAAAGTTTTCTTTTTTCTCGTTTTACAATTATTTTGCATAAAGTTGTAGTTTTCGTACAATCGCAATAGTATGAGAAAAATTTCTATAAATCTGAAAATATAATCAAATAAAGTTTAAAGTTTGTAAAAAAATGACATTATAAACTAAAAATTTACCATTTAATTTTTATAAGACACTCATAAAAATATGTTGAATTTTTTATTCTTTTGATCTAATAAACTGCATCAAGAGCTGCAATCAAGAAAAAATACCGAACAAGTTGTTGATGAAAAGAATTTTTTTTCACTTTTATGAGGTAAATTTTAAGTTTCACTGTATTGAAACTGTAAATTTTCAATAATCTTATCTTAATCTTTTATTATTAAACTCAAGTTCGGGGCTTGATCCAAAGAGTTTTAAAATCTTATTACAAATAACGAATACATTTTTTATTTTTCGATTTGAAAGTTCAGAAATATCTACCTACATTCGATATCCGAGGTTTGAAGTATTGTTGTGCTTGTTTTCATAGAGACACAATGAATGATTTGATTGAAAAAAACAATGCTCATTGGTTTTTCTAAAGTATGATCGGTTTCTAAAAATGAATCGACGAGAAATGCTCTTAATTAAGATTATTAAATCATTTTCAAATTTGAGTTAAAAAAATTGTTCTTTTCAAAATCATAGACTGACAGGTTAGATGTATTTCATCCTATATCTGACTATATAAAAAGAATGTTCAATCAATTGCCAGCCAGGTGTTAAACACGGATGCTGGAATACCCATAATTAAACTAGCCCACCTGATTGACTTGTTCTTCCAAAATATACCTACATCAAAACACGCAATACATTCTCCATAACAGTTAATACGACGTCATGGGGTCCGGGTCTGAGGTACGCTGCATTGGAAATTTGTCAAACTTAATAATCGAAGAATGCATGTTAGACTGCCCCAAATTTGTATGGGAGTTTCAAAACCTGTGAAATGTTATGCGCTGCAGGCTAAAATTGATCCTAGTCCTTGTACAAGATCTCATGCCAAATTTGGGCCAGATCGGATCACGGGAAGGGGTCGCTCAACGAGCCTGAAGTTTGTATGAGATTTTGAGACATTTTGTTCGGAAGAAACATGAAAAACCAGTTTTTCATCAATAACTTTGGTTCCCGTCGGCCGATTTCTTTCAAAAACGGGATTTCTAAAAGCCTAAACTATGAAAAATATTTCATCCGAAGACTGCATTCCGATTAGAGTTAGGATAAAAAAGTTAAAAGGCTTCAAAAATGGGCTAACTTTTTTAAGGATGATATTCATCAATGTTATTGAGTCGAGGCGGTCGAACATATTGACGCCTCATTAACAGTAATGAACACCACAATAAAAAAAGTTAATCCATTTTTGAAGCCTAATAACTTTTTTATTTTGGCTCTTATCGAAATGCAGTCTTCGGATGAAATATTTTTCATAGTTTAGGCTTTTAGAAAACCCGTTTTTGAAAACAGTCGGCCGACGGGAACCAAAGTTATTGATGGAAAACTGGTTTTTCATGTTTCTCCCGAACAAAATGTCTCAAAATACCATACAAACTTCAGGCTCGTTGAGCGACCCCTTCTCGTGATCCGATCTTGCCCAAATTTGACATGAGATTTTGTACTAGGACTAGGATCAATTTTAGCTTGCATCGCATAACTTTTTCAAAAGTCGGGTCATTTGGGGCACTCTAATGCATGTGCATGTGCACTTACTTAGGCAGAAACTGCGGTGAATCCATGCACCCATGGTGGATTAACAACAAACATAACTACTCCCAGCTAAATTCTAAACTCTCACGGTGTCCAAAAATTAGATTTTCGAAGTTTTAATGATAAAACTATGATTAGTGCAAAAGAAATTAGGAGTCAGCATATATTTCTAATTGTCTTGTGTGAAGAACAAAAAGGTATAACCGTTTCATGTTGTTGCAAATTTGCAACAATTAATATTTTTGCTAAATAACCGAAATATGTGATAATAAAATTTTTTCATTATTTTTCCCTTCATGTACTCATCATTGCGCACTATTGAGAATTTTTTCGAGAAAAAATAAAAAATCATGAAATGAAGGGTTAATATCCTTCTTCCTAGCTGCGCCCCAGATCGAGACCATGTACTGCAGCTTGGATTGCACAAATGCATGATACAGGCACGCTAGTTGTTTAGTCGGTACAAATCTCGAAAGCTTCCACATTATACTGTGAATAGCACTTAGATCTCTTCTAAGATAATCTATGTGTGCGTCCCATCTTAGACGTTCATCGAAGTTCAGACCCAGGTATCTAAAAGTTTTGACCTGCTCTATGATAGTCGTATCAACTAGTAGCTGACCATAGTTGCTAGGAAGCCGATGGTTTGCACTAAAGATTACATAGTTGGTCTTATCCAGGTTCAGTGAAAGAAGGTTTTTGTCAAAAAATGATTTCAGTTGAGTTCGTATGACAACGATGTATCGTCCGCAAACAGCCTGGGTTTACCTTGTAATTGAAGCTTGTGCAAATCATCCACATATAAGACGAAGAGGAGAGGCCCTAGGTTGCTACCCTGTGGGACTCCAACAGGCAGGTCTCCAAGGTCACTAGAAACCTGATTTATCTGGACGTACTGCTTTCTGTTGGCTAGGTAGCTGGCAAGAAGAAGGTTCGCATTACCCCTGATTCCATGGGCATCCTATTTTTGGAGAAGTATCTTGTGGTCAATCGTGTCGAAAGCTTTCTTTAGGTCTAAGAATAACACTCCCATAAACTTTCGATTATCAAGAGCACTGTGTATGGCATCTACCAGTTCAATTGCTGCTGTTTGAGTACTGGATCCTTCGCGAAAACCGTATTGATAGCTGTATAGCAGGTTATGGTGCTTCAGGAATTGCGAGATGCGATCTGCTATTAACTGCTCCAGGATCTTACTGAACACCGATAGTATGGAGATTGGGCGATAATTGCAGCAATCCGTCCTTTTTCCCGCTTTATAGATGGGTAGAACTCTAGCTATTTTGAGGAACTCGGAGAATTCACCATTCTGCACGCAGTTGTTAAAAACATCTTTTATCAGGGAGGCTAATATGACATGGTTGGCTTTGATAAATTGTACTGGGATCCCATCTGGACCCGGACTTTTTGAAGCATCTAGCTTGTTTATTTTGATGATAACTTCTTGGTCTGTTGCTGGTGTAAGGACCTGTAAGGTATGTACTGTCACCGTTTTCGATATCTCTTCGTGCACTTCCTCTTGTGAATTAAAATTATCCCCTTATCATTTCACTATTTTTTCGGCAACAAGGCAATCTAAAATACTAAACAGTCAGAAGATCTTTTAGTGACACTCCTGGATTAAAGATCTACAGCATTGTGTTTCCAAATTTGAAGATAATAATACTGAATTTCCAAATCACGATTCAGAAAAATACCTTAATGAAGAATTCAATGCTCGTTGGTTATGTTTGTTAAGTAGTTTATCGGCCTATCGGTGAAAAGTAAAATACTTCCGAAAAATTATAAAATATCAGAGCGTAAATATTTAGAAGCTCAGGAAAAAATTAAGATAGTTTGAAATTTCATCTCTCAGCAACGTGCGTATTATAAGAAAAATATTAACATTTTTTCGCAGAGGATATTATAGATTCGCTGGTTGTTTTATAAAAAGATGTGTAAGTTGTGTAGAAGAATATTGATATGAGTATGAAGAGAAACTTTGATAAAGTTTTCACTATTCATCTCTTGTTTCATACTTTTTTTCAGTTCAGTGATTCATGGGGGGAAGGAGGAGCAGTGTGCAGCTTATATTGTAGACCATTTCCCCCCTCCCTCACAACCCCTCCCCCTTATTTCGATCACTCAAATGATCGTTTTTTCATCATATATTTAACGTTCCTTTATATTGACTGATTTTTGAAAATTGGAAAATCACCCCCCCTAATCTGGTCGGATAAAATAGATCATTTCTCCGCAAAGAAATAACGTACAACAAAAGTAAAAATGTCATTTTGTAGGGTTTTTATTACACTATAAGGAAAAAAATACATAAAAATCATTCGTCAGCTTTTCGGATGAATTTTCGAACTTTTTTTGTGATACCACCCATCATTTTCTGCACAGAACTGCTGGTAACCTCATTCGCCATCTTGATCCACCACTTTTCCTTTTGAGCGGGTTTTTTTCATGGTTCTGTCATATTTCTTCAGTTTTCCCTTAAGTATTGCCCAATATTTCTCGATAGGGTGAAAATCCGGAAAGTTTGGTGGATTGACTTTTTTCAACAAAATCGATCTTGTTCTCCTTATACCACTTAACGACATCCCGGCTGTAGTGGTAGCTTGCCAGGCCCTGTCAGAACTTCACCGGGCCTTTGTGGGACCGAATGAATGGCAAAACCCTCTTCTGGAGACATTCTTCTTTGTAAACATTTCCATTCATTTTGTCCCCAGTGATGAAAATCTCACTACTACAGATCCCTTGCCAAATCATCAACTTACGAGCAAATTTATCTGCGAAAACAAACTTGAATCTACCCGCAACATTCCCTTTACGCTTCGCAAGGTAAAATTTGTTACCGGGTATTTGTCCAAAATCCAATTGTAAGGAAGTTTCGTCGTCCATCCAAATGCATCCGTTGTACTTGATCAACACTTTCTCGTACAACTTCCTTGCCCTGGTTTTGGCAACCTGGTTTTGTTTCAGCGTCCTGTTGGGGTGTTTTCTTGCATGATACGACCGCAAGCCTTCTCGCAAACAAATTCGTCGAGCTGTACTGTGGTTCGTCTTGAACTTTTTCGCCAAATCACGCAAGGAGATTCCAGGATTATTCCGGTCATATGTTCCACTTTTACGCCTGATTTGTTTTGCGCGATCCACCGTAAGGGTCTCCCGGTAACGTTGCAGCACCGAATTTACAGTCGATTTTGGATATTTCAGGAATTTCGCGATCTTTACCCCTGACTACGTCGATTTCTCTACGTGAGTGTAAAAAATTTTCTCTCGCCTTTCGCGCCCCATCGTCGATAACTTTTGACTGACTGCTTCGATCTTGATGAAATTTTCACCACTAAGTAAACAAACCATCCGAATCAAAAAAAAAAATGTCAATAGATCCGCAATATGACAACTAGGGGCGCTGCAGTAAATGAAAAGATGCGACCAGGTTCTATGTGAAACAGCTTTAACAAAATTCACATTCAAATCAAATCGATTACTATTGAAATTACTTATTGATAAAAACCCATGCAGTGCTACCTTTTTTTGTTGCGTCAGATCACATCTGAAGCCAAACCCTGTTGAAGAAAAATCGTGAAATGTTACGCAACGAAAAAGGATCAGTCGTAAAATTACAAAACGCACTCAAATTGAAAATCAAAAACTAAAAGTTTTTTTCTGTCAATTCATGCTAAAAGTTTTCACAAAATTTCGTTAAATTCCGTCGTTAAATACAGCAGAAATCTTCGATACCGTAAAAAATTTTGAAAACGTTAAAAAGTCGCCTGATGTGGCGCAACGGAGGAAAAAGGCATTATCTTGTACATCAATGTATGGTGAAAAAAAATATTGGTCGCAAATTAAAGATAAACTCGAGCAAGGCACGGTAGTATATAGTTTGACTGGTGAATTTTCAACACCTTAAAGTTATGTATCAAAATATACATTGAAAAAGTTGTGAGGCAACGCTGGAATGGGTCAATTGCATATTTGGAATCAAATTATTCAAAAAAAACTCTTAATTTCTTTGCAATTTTCGTCAAATTTTATAAATTTCTACCATGGAAAAAAAGGTTGAGCCTTTGAATGTTTATTGACAATTTCACCCACATTCCGTCTTTACAAATCGTCCATCCACCACGTCTATCACACCAATAACGGAATTACGCTATGATAAGGTAAACTTTCTCATCCGGGACCGTGCATCGCTGCTCCCAAATGGGCACAACTGAGCGCATCCCTATGGAGACCAGGGATGACTGCTGTTAAATGCGCAAGTAATGAGTGATTTGCGCAAGTAAAATGAGTGACCATTTTTGCCTCTTTGGCAACCCGGCTGAATAAAAACTTGCAGACAATGTTGCTCACGTCTAACTCAATTTACTCATGATTGAGAAATTTCATTAAAATAATTTAATAATTTGAGTGTGGAAATAAAGTGAAAGTCTGAAAATAACTCTAAATTTAAAAAATAAAAACCAATACGTATATTTAGAAAGACCTCAAGCAACAAATCCTTGTATAAAGACTTTCTCCACCGAGTCCACCCCTTGTATTTTCTGGAAATCTCTCAGGAATGCATGTGAACAGCGAAATGTTGGTATTTTTTAACAAAAGAATATAAATTAAAAAGTTAATTTAAAAAATACAAATATTACACCAAATCTTTATACCGATGCAGATGTAATCAAATTAAGGAAAATAAAATGAAATTAAAGTCTAAAAAATAGTTTCATGGAGAAACGTCAAACAGCGGAGGAAAATCTAAATTGTATGTAGTTTTTTAAAGTAAGATTTTTCTGCCGGAAAATACGGGATAGTGGTCCAATTTTTTATTGGACACTTTATTTATTGGATCCTTATACATCGTCGGATAGATTAATTCTTGACAAATTCAAAGATCAAAGAAACACTCGAAAACAGCAAAGCTGTCAGAAGCTATAAATAAATTACAAATAAAATTGTTTTTCTGGACTTTTTACATTTGGAACCAACTATAGATAGCTTGGTAAAAAATTTATACTTAGTTTGAAAATATTAAGAATCAAGGTTAAATTACCTACGCAATGAATCTTATATCATCAAAATTGGTTTAAATTTACAGCCCGTGGAACGTCAATAAACTGCAGGTCAAATTTTCCCGAAAGGGATATCGAAATGATAGATTTTCCATTATATTAACTTAACCTTCCAAAGCCGTCCGCAAAATATCCGTTTCGGGGAAATTTGTTTTGTAGTTTGATTTCATTCTCCTGGCTGTAAATGTTAACCGATTTTGATGATATTATATTCATTGTGTAGGTAATTTAGTCTTATTACTCAACATTTCAAAATAAAGTCCATAATTATTACCAGGTTATCAGAAACTGGTTCAGAAAGTAAAAAGTCTGAAAAATCAATTTTATTTTTAAAATACTCATAACTTCTGACAGCTTTTCTGTATTTAAATGTTCCATTGATGTTTGAAATCGTCAAAAATCCATCTATCCGACAATGTATAGATATTTTGGGGTCCAATGAAAGTTTTGACCGCTATCTCAGATCCTCCGGTAGAAAAAAAATCTTACTTTAAAACAACGACATCCAGTTTTGGCTTTGCTTAGCTGTATTTCATTCACCAATGAACCGATTTTCAAAACACAAATTTTAATTTTTTGTCGTTGATTTGATCATCATTTTCATAGAACATACTTTGTCTGTCAAAATTCCCAGTTCTTCAGTGTATTGGAATGATTATGAAGAGGTTTGAAATGTTCGCTTCGGATCATATTGACCCGAACAGCTTTGGAGGGTTAACTTGAAAAGTTTGTTAAACAAAAACAAATGCGGCACTAAGTCACTATACTAAGTATGTTGATTTTGATACTAGAAACAAAACATGGTAATTAGAATTGTCTCTTACTCCGTGTATTCCGGAAATTCCAGAAAGTGCATAGGTATGTGTAAATATATTGGATTTTCACTATATAACTTTACTTGAAACGTTAGTTCAACAAAACCAAATGGGGCACCATGTCACTATATACTAAGTATGTTTATTTTAAAACTAGAAACAAAACGTAGTACTCAGAATTTTCTTACACCGTGAATTTCCCGGAATTTCCACATAGATAGGTGAATGTCGATATATTGAAATTTTCACTATATTAACTTAACTTGAAAAATTTGTTCAACACAGACAATACTACTGATACTAGAAACAAAACGTATAACTAAGAATTTCCCCTTAACCCGTGAATTTCCGGAAATTCCAAAAAAGTGCATATATGTTAATATATTGGATATTTCATTATATTAACTTAACTTGAAAAGTTTATTTAAAAAACCCAAATGTGGTACTAAGTCTCAATATTAAGTATGTTGATTTTGATACTAGAACGAAAACGTAGTTCTCAGAAATTTCTGTTACCCCGTGTATTTTCTGGAATTTCCATTTACGTGGGTTTATATTAATATATTAGATTCTTCATTACATCAACATAATTTAAAAAGTTTATTCAACAAATTCAAATGCGGCAGTAAGCCACTACTTAATATGTTTGCTATTTTCTTTTACAAATGTTAAGAAAAATATGTTCTTTTAATATGCACGCAATTCTAAACGCCCGAGTGCGGGAATTAAATTTAACGGTTGAAAGTTTTATGCACTTTTTTCAACAACGACGCCTCGAAGAGCTCATGATGAGTGACCAGAGTAAAAAATGTAAGCGAAGAGAGCGAGAGCTCTCTCTATTTTCTCGTTTCGTAAACTTGTACGCAATTTGTTCATTACGATGTTCATTTACTACTATTTTGACTTTTCAAACAAATGAACATACAGAGGTGCCATGCGTCCTGATTTTTCAGAATTTGTCCTGAATTTCGAAAACCGTCCTGATTTTTCCAAAACTTTCGAATTGTCCTAATACTTGAATATTGGTCCCTAAAATGACCTGGTTTGTCCAGATTTTCACAAAAACTTCTTAAATATTATCGAATTTGTAGTTCAAGTATGAGAAAATCGAATAAATAGGTTATAAAATAGTTAAACCCATTTTAGATGGTAATCTTCGGTTCAGATGATATTTAAATGGTGTTCTTCGATATGAACTATCGGCCAGCCAACAAGCTGCGTACTGTTGTTGCATAAACCAAGGCGTTTACAGCACCTGTATTGCGCCTTCATTTATGCAATCTAAGCAGAAATTCTTATTATTTTCAAGAATCAAGAGGTGTCCTGAAAAATCCTGATTTTTAATTTCGCGTTGTCCTTCTAAGGTCGAAATTTAGTTCTCTACAATTTGAAATCAAAAGTATTTTTATTGAACAAATGGTTTACAAAATATAAGAAAAAAGAATCGTGACGTCACAACGCGCCACTTTTTAAACTTTTCAGTTTTTTTTTTACAACACCGTATTTTTCTGCTCTTCTATAAGATCAATTTTATGAACATTTCAGAAAAGTATCGATTAATTACATCCAACAAATCGCTGTTATTGATTTTTTCAAATTTTGATTTCAGTTTATTTTAGAGCGTTTCAGTTTCGTGACGTCACAACGCGCCATTTTTTTTTAAAAGCACGGTTTTGCAAAGCGTTGTGACGTCACGAAATTTTATGGTCAGCTACATGAAATAAATCAAAGTATAATCTTAAAAGAAATGCTTAATTTGCCAAAAATGTTTAAAAACTCAACAAATAATGTGATTTGGTGATGAAATCGATACATTTATTCCCAAAAAATAAGGAGAATTAAATCTATAAGGTCCATATAAGCAGATAAGATTTGCAACACTACGCACATTAATTTTATTCGAAGTTTTTTTGTGCGTTCATGTGAATATTATTTAGATTATTTACTTTCTATTCTAGCATAGGTATATGGAGATTTTGATCTTTTTGCAAGATTTTTATTCAAATCACAGATAACTACATACCTGCTTTATGATTCACAAACATTCCTTTTCAAAATCGATGAGGATTTAATTTATTTGATAGTTTGTTTATTCTCGAATCAAGCGTTTTTAATCGTAAAATAACGCTGTTTAATAGAAGTTTTAAAAACAACGGTGCTAAGTTTGCGGTTTCAATTGAGACTTAAATATTTGCTGCACACCAGACCCGTGCGAAGGGCACGATCATGGGTGGGGGGTTTTAAATTTTAAATTTTGTATGGATTAATAACAATACTAAAAAAGAGGACAATAAATATGCAAATTGATTTCTAAAACCATATTAAAACTCATAATCATCACACAAACTCGAAAAAAATACTAATACGAATCAAAATAAATCAGAATCAAAATTTCAAATCAATTATATTTCTGGTTAGTCATTAATAAATTATTCGAAATGTTGGTTCTTATTCTGTATTTAAAAAAATCATGAAGGTATTTTCAAAACATCAGAAACGAAATGCGAATTAAAGCCAGAATTTTAGCCAGAAGAAAAATACATCAAATATAACACCAGATTTGGTAAGAAATTAAAAATGAATTCAAAAAAAAAAAAAAAATCAGGTCAGAATAATTGAGAATAATGTTAATTATTAACCATATTTATTTAATTGTTTATTTTTTTGATCCATGAGGAAAGAATTGATGACATGTGATTAAAATGCTTCTTATAAAAATCTAATATCTCATTTTCGATATCCATACATTTCTTCTAATTTTCTATTTGCCAAGAATTTTCATAATGTTGAAATGTTCTTAGTTATATTCTTTTAATTTCACCGATAAGGTCGATAAATTAAATTAACAAACAAAATCACGGTGATTAAACTCTTCATAAACTAAAATATAATATGAAGAAAAAAGATAAGTTTTAAACATTTGAAAAAAAATTTTTTTTACTCAAAACGTCTAACCAAAATAATTATTGATTTAGTAGATTTTGGTGCGCTGAACTCGAATCTTCAACTAGATTTTGTTTATCACCTCTCGTTTTGGAGATATGAAGTTTATACATTTTTAAATTAATCAGATTTGAGTGAAGTCAATCATTTATAACTGATGAACTTGCAAGTTGACATGAAAAAAAACTGATTCTGAAAAATTTACAGTTTTTAATAATTTAGAAAGACAAGTACAGTCCCCCACAATCATTAGTCACTTAACGTATTCTTTCAGCACAAAATGCTTGTTTATTCGGGTGTTAATTGACTAAATATCAAGATTTTCATGAATTTCAGTCATGAAATGCTTCCTCTTTGAGTTCAAATGTGTTTTTATTTTCTGTTTTGTTAAAAAATAACATAATTTATCGTAACAATAAGCGTTCTTCAAAATCACAATTATGGGTCGAAATTGTAGCCCGTAAAATTATTAGTCAAATTGCACACAATTATTAGTCACATAGAAGTCCATGGAAGACACGAACGCCACAAACGTGGTAAAGTGTCTTTAATTAGAAGAAAAAAAGAAGTCCATGGCAACACCCAAATATCAACATGAAAATCAACAAGTTTCTGGCAAACATTCAGGGGCATTCTTCGATAGTATAAATTCCGGGGGCATTTGGGTTGAGCTATAGCAACCAAGAAAAGTTTAGCTTTGCTAGCAAAAAAAATGACCCATGATTGTGTGAAATTTGGTAGATGTTGTAACAATTATGGGTCAATTTTATGTTGCAAATATTTTTGAAATTTCGCGTTTTATTCGCTCAGTTTCATTTGGAAAACGTAAACTCGTCCTTTTTGCTTGTATGTGACCTATTTATTTTGTTGGAATTTTTAAAATACTCGCATAAGGGGCTTAACGACGTAAGATGCCAACCCCCCCCCCCCAGCATCGAACACAGTTTTCCTGGATAAGTTTTGCAATAACTGCCCGCCAACTGCAACGTTGATAACAAGTAGCGAATACCATAAAGATGGTAAAACGCAAAGAAAATAGTGCCAAGGAAGGTAATGCCAAGGCACCCCTGCTCTAGTATTGGTACGAGCTGAGACGTCACAATCACGATAAATCTGTTAGTTTACTAAAAAACTTTTCTTTTTCGATGATAATCCGAAGAATCTGCTGGAAATTTTCCTTTTTTGAAAACATGTCTTGAAGAAACATTCTTGCTCTTCAAGCTGGGTAAAAAAAAGTAGCATTTTCGAAAAAAAAATTCTGTAAAATAGACCATCGAAGTTCGAAAAAATGATGGATTTTCACCACTGGAATTTGCAAACTTTAAAATTAGTTCAAAGTTTTCCATGAAAATGTTCAAGTCAGAGCAGTTTAAGCTCCTCATTACAATAATGCGATCAAAACCTCATTTTTCATTCAAAACATTCTACATAAGAATTTTATATGGTAAACCGGTTAGATTAAAATCATGACAGTCAGTTGAAAACTCAATATCTACCAGCATATTTTCTTCATTTTTGCATGTTTTAGCTTCAAGGCGACATTGCATTCATTTGAAATTAAGAAAAAAAAATATAATGCAATCCTCAAAGGATCAAAAAACTTCATAATATAGTGAAATATAGGCCTTTCAACAAAATCAAAAAGAAATTGGAATTCGATTTCGTTCTAAAACAAGTTTTTCTTTGAAATTCTTTCTATTCTCACATTAATTTTCGATACAATCGTTTTTGCAACGACTATAATCGAAAAAAGACATATTATTTTCATCATTACCTCATTCCTTATTATTTTTGTTTACAATCTCCTTCTTGATGCCTGAATTTAATTTTTTTAACTCAATTGATAATCATTATCAGTTCTTCCTTATAATCTTCGATTTTTTATTTTTTTACTTTTTTACTAAATTGTTACTAAATTGTTCTTTGAACAACTGTTTTCGTAGCACTTTATCTTTCCAGGATTTGAAATTAATTAAATTTCAAGTAGACCGAAAAACAAAAATTTTGTCATTTTTTTTTATTTCCTCCCTATTTCACTTTTGATATTGCCTTCAACATCTTCAATTAATTCGTTTTATTTTCTTGATAAATTGTTCCTCGTCAAATTACGCGATATGTTTTAATTTGCTTTTATGCTTTAGTGCTATTTTTTATACTTTGCAAGCATTTATGTATGGGAGAATGAGGAATCATAGGCCACTTTTTTTTCTATGCTTAATAACTTCTATATTATAAAATGTAAAATGTAAAAAATGGTATGGTTTTTTACATTTCTAACGTATCATAAGCATTTTTTTTAATTTTTAAGAAGTCATTTTCTCAAAGTTCTGACTGTTTTGACAAAAAAGCAATATTTTTTGGGTTATGAAAAATGGTGAGGAATCGTGGGCCACTGAATCCAAATTGACCAAATAACATGCGAAGTTTATAAGTTGACCTAAAACTGTTGACCTAAATTTCAACTCAATTTAGTTTCTATTATTTTGTCCAGCACTTTTCCATTTAGGATTTTCAATTAATACTTTTTTTAATTCCTTTTTAGGTTTTTGTTTGTTTTTAAGCTTTCAATTTCTCGTTTACCGTCACCAGACGGTGAAGTCTGCCACTCACACTTTTTTTAATTGCTTGACAAATTGTTCTTTTGATTTGTTTTCGTTTTCTTTTATACTTTTGAACTTTTTTTATAGTTTTCTATCTTCTTTTTTTGACCGAACTTTTTTTTAAATTAAAGTTAGTGAATTCTGAGTTTTCGTTAACGTTTCTTAATCATTCATTTTTTTTATCTCCTTCTTGCTGTCTAAATTTTGAAAATTTAAACTCAATATATATTTAGTCATCGTAACTATCAATTTTTAAATGTTTACATTTTCTGTTATTTTTTTGTTAATATTTTCTTTCGCAGCTTGTTACCATTCCTATTTTAAAATCAATTGAATTTCCCCGTTGAAACCCATTTTTTTTACTTTTTGTTCAATTAAGATCAGATTCAGATTCAGATCATCACAGAATATCATGTGTGTAGAATATCATTTTACCAAAAATGTATTTTTTTTCTGAATAGTTGTTAGAAACCTTAGAAGCTTTCCTTTTTAATTTCTTTTTTTCAAAACTCATCGAAATTCTAAAGTGAAAAAAAATTCGACTCCGTCTTCCCATCAAGGTCAAATATTGTTTAATAAGAACTTCGCCTTCCCATCGAAGTCCGTTCAATCAATTATAAATTCTATTTTTCATATTTCTATTTTTGAAAGTGAAACTTTTTTCTTTCAGAAACATCGCCTTCCCGTTGAAGTTTAATTTATTATTTAATTTGATTTTATGTTTATTCATCATTCATTAGGAACTTCGCCTTCCCATCGAAGTCCTGGTTTTGAAAAAAGCATTAAGTCTAACACATTTCTTTAATTTAATTTAAACTACTTGGATTTCAATTTGTTCTTTACATTCACTTTTCCCATCTATTCAAGTGTTCCTTTCAATCCGGGAAATGCTTACCTAATCCGTAGAGCTTCGTCCTACCGAAGGTACCATCCGCGATTTCGAAGCTAATTTTTGACAGGTCGTGTGTGTGCAAGAAAATGTAAACAAATGGGTGGAAATACTAGCTTGTAATAAATTATTGTTTTCTCCGAATTGGTAAGGATTTTCAAAAAATGGTAAATACCAACTTAAAGTAGAAAGTTCAGAGATTATTTTGAGCTATAGGAGAAAATGTGTATGTGCCGTGAGGCATCATAAATTGAAGACAAAAAAAGTCATTTTTTTACTATTACAAAAACCTCTCGGAGTATTTCACATATTTTTGAATGAAAACTTAAGCAGAATGCACATTTTCAATTGCAGTTTGTTAAAAAAAAAGTCAATTAACATTTCTTCGAAACTTGGAAAAGCCCCAATAATTGATAAGCTAGAAATTTCTATTCAAAAATACATGGATTTTTGCTATTTTCTACTAGGTTTTCCTCTGCAGCTGCATACAATCAGGCGTAATAATTTTGATGCTGGAGGGCGGATTTAGATGGTGGTTGAAGTTAATGAAAAAAAGATTCTTGAATTACTACACAACTTAAGTTTACTTTTATGCTATTCAGTTGACATCGTTCAATGGTTATATCATGTTTTGTACTTTTATCGGACTTTATGGTCTGATTTTTTTTGGGAAAACTTATTGGAAATCAAATCAATGCGACCGCTAGCCGTAGAGAATTTCAATAATAATTTAGCATTTTATACTGTCTTAAGCTGAAACCTTTTCAATTTTTACATCTAAATTATTTAAGAAATGTAACAACTAAACCCAATCCAATAGTTGGTTGATAGTAAAACGATAAAATTGTTCCTGTATATACCAGCGAAAAGCACATACATTTCAATATAAAGATATAATATTGAAATATAGATAGAAAATATGAAAAATTCAAAAGTCTTGGTGAAAAGAATCAATTTACATGTTGGTTTTTTCTTACCAACTGACTATTTTAAAACGGAACAATCACAAGAATTGAATCTTCAACTGGGCTAATTTATTTTAATTTAAGTGAAAATAAACTTCATTTTTTCAAAAGAGTGTTTTTTTTCATAATCATTTGGATATATGAAAACTTTAATCAAAAAGTTATAAGGTCATCTATGATTTATCGTTCACCCGGAATGTTGCTCACGCAACATCGTACTACTCCAGATGGCAGCAGCGCAGCTTCGAAACAGCGAATTGTTCTTCGATCCTCATCGGACAGCCATTTAAAAAACGTCATTCAATACAACCGTTATCGCAAAAATTCGTTAATCGACTGACTGTTTCACGAACATTCGTTTATCATCTTTTATTCTTTTAACTGTTTAACCTTTTTTTTATTCAGTTCCGGTATGGTTCATCTGTATCGTACACTTAGTTCCTGAGATATCACAATTTGAATGATGAAAGTTGAAAAAGTCCATTTTCAGATCCATCTCAGATAACAAATATTCTAGAAACTTCAAACTTCGTGAGGTAATAGTGCGATAGTTGATCTATCTTACTTACTTAAGAAATTTAAACCTTTGTATTATTTGAGTAAAAAGTTATGGATGTTCAAATTTTAAGTATAAGTGCGCACGCATCTCATTTCTTTACAAATTTTAACGGTAATGTGAGTGTAGATATAGTAAATAATTAAAGTTTCAAATATCTTTTAAAAATATTTGAAAAGTTTCCTCGGCAAAAACATTATACGGTAAAAAGCTGATACTAGGTACATATGTCGATATTGATACTAGAAACATAACGTAGCCTTCAGATATTTTCCTTGCCCCGTACACTTTTTCCGATATTTTCACTATTGTATACATATGTATGTTGAAATGTTGGACTTTTCTAAGAACTTTCTTGAAAAGTTTGTTAAACGAAAAAAAGCAGCATTAAGCCAATCATATCGAAGAAAAATAAAAGTCATTAAAATAACCTTATACTGGAATTTTCTGCTTACAACGTTTATGTTGCGAAATTTCAACATGTGTCTGTATTCAAATATTGGATTTGTCTAAGTTAAATTGAAAAGTTCGTACCTAATCCGTACTGAGTTGACTTAGATCAGTGGTTTTCAAAGTGGTCCCTACCGCCCTCTCGGGGCGATGAGAGCTTTCAGGGGGGCGTTGGAAGGGTGAGGTAGTTATTCACATTTCACATATTACGAAACAACGTAGATTTGGAATAACAACGATAAAATTCGATGCAAAACAATGAAATTACGTTACAGAACTAAACATGCTAAACATCAGGTTGAAGACTAAAATATCGATAATTTCACAGAGCTGCACGCAAATTTTTGTTCCAGTAGTTCATTTTTTTTATATAAAAAAGACTCCTAAAGATTTTTATATATTGTCGCAGATTTTGTGTACGATCTACATGTTGATCTTGTTTTGTAGGATTATTTTGGATTTTTCTAAAAAGAATAATATAAGATGACAAGGCTAGATAATTTTCAAAATATATTGTCTCAAAAATCTGATGAATAGAAAAAAAAACCTTGAAAAAATCTGTGATGATCTGAATCTGATCTTAAATGTGAAGACGACACCTTTATATTTGTTTTATATGATATCTAATACTATAGTTTAGTGCTCTACCGAATTCAACAGATTAGTTCCATTATTTTTTTGTTTGGAGTTTAAATTATTGGAAGAAATTAATTTAAATGTCTTTTAATACCAACAAAACGTTGTACGTTGAAATTTCCTATACCTCGCCATTTTTCCGGAATTTCCACATAACTTCATATATGTCCAGCGTATATTTATCTCTATTAACTTTGTTCAAAACAATAAATGCGGCACTAAGCCACTATGATAGGTATGTTGATTATGATCCTGGATACAAAACCAGGGCTGGACTGGACTGGATTTCCAAGAGTAAGCCAGTCTAGGACTAAAGGCTAGAAACCCTATCAAATGGTAAATTTTGAAGGAAAAAATTAAAGGAAAATAGTGCGAAGGCCTAGGGAATTAAATGAAGGCAAAATTAAATAAGTTTTTTTGGTAAATATTTTTAAGTAATGATAAAAAATTTGGCCCCTTAATTTATGTAGCCGCATTGTCCATCTCTGGATTTTAATTGTTGTTTGGCTTTAACACATTAAGGACCGAAAGTGTTGTGTTCAATTTTGTTGAGTTTAGTTTGTCCGAACTGCCAATTTATAAACTAGCATTTGCAAATATTATGAAGGTGTTTTGTATCATTCATGATTCAAGAAAACACGAAACCCGTCAATATAGAAACTGACCAATGTTACTCCAAAGCAGCAAATTCTAAACAAAGACTAAATCGACCTTTAATCAAATTTAAAGTAGTCTAATAAATTTCTGCAACCATGTTTTACGTTCATGGGAGTCCAGAATTGGCTTTAAAAATATAAAACATGCCATAAACCCCTTAACAGGAAAAATAATCGAAAAATATTGAAAAAAGAGATCAATTTTACCCCGGATTACGGTACTCTGAATTTTCCGGAAATTTTACATAAGTGCATTAAGAGGAAATTATCGATTTTATTTGCATATGAACAATGTTAAATATATCTACCTAGAATAATTGATTTTCTTTTTGTTACTTATTTTGTGTTGGGATTTTTATTGCCTTCTGAGAAACATAGAGATAAGTGAAAAAATAATCGCCTTGGATTATAATAACGATTACGACATTTGCCGTAATTCAAGATTTTAAATTGTGTCTTTTATTTACTATTCTAAATGTTCATACTGTGTTTTTGTCTGTTTTGTAGAAAACAGCCGCGCCCATCAATAGACACCCAATATTAAACGCCACGATGCAGGCACTTCATTCAAACGCCTAAATGTTTTTTTTAACTGTTCCCAGTAACGACGCCAATCGATTTCTTGAAGAACTCACAATGAGTGACCAGAGTAAAATACGCAAGCAAAGAGAGCGTAAGTAGCCTCTCGATCGTTTCTATCTGATAAATTGTAAACAAATTGTTCATTAGTTCATTCCGTTTGTTTACGTTTTCAAATTGCCAATTTCGTATTGAAAATATCCCTGAAAATTTTAACTATGGAAATTATTATTTAAAAAAACTTAATCCATTATGAGTAGAAAACTGTTACTAGTGATTGTGAGACAAGTTATCTAAACTTAAATATTTTCCAAAAATTGATCAATACTAACAACATTGAGTGCTTTAGGTTCAACTTTAAGCTCAGTATAAGTTGTTTAATTAAGTACGGTTCTCAAATCTTTAATTATAAATTCAGCTATCAGGAACTTTTCTTAATTCTAGATAACTTTAGGAAAAAATCTTAAATTGTTCATCTTCTTTTAACTTAATTGAATATAGATATTTACCATAACACGACACATAAATTGAAGATAAAAAGACTTCATCTTCATCGGAAACTATCTACGAGAAATAGCTCGTATAAATTTTTAATCACAGATTTTTAAACATGAAATAATTGCTTAAAATTTTCGAAATTTATTTCCACTGAATATTACACAATGACATACTAAATAACATGCAGAAACTTTCACTTTTTAAATCATTTGAAGAATCTTTTCTATGCTGGCTTTTTCGGTCGTATGCACTACAGCACTTGTTTCAAAATATGGTTAGCTAATTTTTGGTTGAAGCATTGCTCTAGGAAGCGATTTCAACGATCATGGTTATTGCTAGAATTAAAAAGATTGTTAGTAAGTATTTTGAGCATAAAAAACACTTTTAAATTGCAATCAAAATTCACTTACCATAGCAGATAGCCCTCGTAGGTCGCAAACATACAATCATTTATACGCTCTTCTGCTTGGCACCTCATCAAAATTATCGTAAACTTCAGATGTAAGCAGCAGATGTAAGTTATTGAAAATTAAATTTTCTTTTAAAGATGCTACAAAAATATTAAATTGCTACAATAAATATAAACAATTTAATGAACTCGATGAACCCAGTTATGACAGGTCAGATGAATCAGTAAACCTGTGAATTCACTGAAAATAGCGCTCATGTTGAAATTTCATGTTTCACGACGTGGATTTGTACAATTAGCAACTAAGAAGAATCCCTTATTCAATGAAAAAAAAAGGGTGCTATAATGATGTAAAAAAGAAACATATGCCCCAGGTTTCAAAGAAAACTTAAACGAGTTGATCTTACGTATTTGCTTATTTAGGTTTGTATTCATAACAGTGCGTAGTTGAGTCTAAACCCAAGCAACCAAAAGTCGCGTTCTTACTTAAAGATGAAACTCCGAAGTTCACATTTGGCTGAAAAAATGTTTTACGGGAGCTTCAGGTGACCTATGTCACTTTAAAGTAACTCAAGAATTTCTATCGCCTTTTGAAAGGTTAAAATATCGATAACGGAATTTCTAAGCGCTTTTTAAGGAACTACTTTCAAGAAGGTCGGTTGCGTTCGCCAACTACTTTCTAACGAACCTTTAAGATACTTCTTGGTGTTTTGAAGAACCTATTAGGGAATTCTACGCGACATGTCAAATATATCTGTCAATTTTATGTCATGGTATGAGCTTTGTTCAAATAAGTTTGTTTGTTTATTTTTTCAGTTCTAATATTTGCAAAAGAATCCGTCGAAGGTTAAAATAAACAAGAATTTCCCAAATTTCCATCGTAAATTCCCTTCAGAGTAAAACGAGAGCTGATTAGGCTTCTATGCACCTTTTTAAGGGAATCCTGGTGGCTTGGGAAATTAACAATCCGATTTAGCAGCTATATATGTAAATGTTGGAAAAAGTTTAATAAATTTAATCTTTCTTTAATATAAAGATATAGTGTTGTTAATGATTCATAATTCCTAGGTTCACAAATCCTCAGTAAAAAATTCAAAACTCTAAGCTTATTCAATTCTTTCAACATCCCCTGATACCAAAATAAAAAAACACACACAAATTCAAAATCATACAAGTGATTGTTCTAAAGCTCTGAAACTTCAAAATTCGAAGATTCTTTAATACTTAATTTTAATTCTTTAATTCTTTAATTCTTTGATTCTTTAATTCTTTAATTCTTTAATTTTTTAATTCTTTAATTCTTTTATTCTTTAATTCTTTAATTCTTTAATTCTTTAATTCTTTAATTCTTTAATTCTTTAATTCTTTAATTCTTTAATTCTTTAATTCTTTAATTCTTTAATTCTTTAATTCTTTAATTCTTTAATTCTTTAATTCTTTAATTCTTTAATTCTTTAATTCTTTAATTTTTTAATTCTTTAATTCTTTTATTCTTTAATTCTTTAATTCTTTAATTCTTTAATTCTTTAATTCTTTAATTCTTTAATTCTTTAATTCTTTAATTCTTTAATTCTTTAATTCTTTAATTCTTTAATTCTTTAATTCTTTAATTCTTTAATTCTTTAATTCTTTAATTCTTTAATTCTTTAATTCTTTAATTCTTTAATTCTTTAATTCTTTAATTCTTTAATTCTTTAATTCTTTAATTCTTTAATTCTTTAATTCTTTAATTCTTTAATTCTTTAATTCTTTAATTCTTTAATTCTTTAATTCTTTAATTCTTTAATTCTTTAATTCTTTAATTCTTTAATTCTTTAATTCTTTAATTCTTTAATTCTTTAATTCTTTAATTCTTTAATTCTTTAATTCTTTAATTCTTTAATTCTTTAATTCTTTAATTCTTTAATTCTTTAATTCTTTAATTCTTTAATTCTTTAATTCTTTAATTCTTTAATTCTTTAATTCTTTAATTCTTTAATTCTTTAATTCTTTAATTCTTTAATTCTTTAATTCTTTAATTCTTTAATTCTTTAATTCTTTAATTCTTTAATTCTTTAATTCTTTAATTCTTTAATTCTTTAATTCTTTAATGCTTTAATTCTTTAATTCTTTAATTCTTTAATTCTTTAATTCTTTAATTCTTTAATTCTTTAATTCTTTAATTCTTTAATTCTTTAATTCTTTAATTCTTTAATTCTTTAATTCTTTAATTCTTTAATTCTTTAATTCTTTAATTCTTTAATTCTTTAATTCTTTAATTCTTTAATTCTTTAATTCTTTAATTCTTTAATTCTTTAATTCTTTAATTCTTTAATTCTTTAATTCTTTAATTCTTTAATTCTTTAATTCTTTAATTCTTTAATTCTTCAATTCTTTAATTCTTTAATTCTTTAATTCTTTAATTCTTTAATTCTTTAATTCTTTAATTCTTTAATTCTTTAATTCTTTAATTCTTTAATTCTTTAATTCTTTAATTCTTTAATTCTTTAATTCTTTAATTCTTTAATTCTTTAATTCTTTAATTCTTTAATTCTTTAATTCTTTAATTCTTTAATTCTTTAATTCTTTAATTCTTTAATTCTTCAATTCTTTAATTCTTTAAATCTTTAATTCTTTATAATCTAGAATTATTGAATTCTTTAATTCTTGAATTATTGAATTCTTGAAATCTTAAAATCTTTTATTCTAAAGAACAAATAACAAAGGACGAAGAAAATAAGCTGGCAAAAATTCAAACATACTTTAAATTTATTCAGATTTGGATTAAGAGTATTTTTTTCAAAAGTAGGTACATAAAACTGAATGGAAAAATTCATATGGTAGCGTTTATATCATTACAATAATTTATTTCACTTATAGAGCTGAACGACTAATCATCAAATTTAGCACAAAGATTGATTTGATTTTTACACGTATAACCCTTCTATCTTTTTTTCGTTAGAAATAATAAGACAATGATTATCAATAAACCATATCGAAAGCAATTATTAATATTTTATCTGGATAAAAAGTAATGTGTACTTGCTCGAAGATTAATATAACAGTTCATTCTGAAGTACGTATATGAGTAGTCATTCAGTCTTCAAACATTAAAGATGCTATTTTTATAATGTGTTGCTGTCAGTAATAAAAATATATATTTTTATTACTGAACTAATACTACAATTTATTTTTCATTAGATTTTTATAAAATCCACTTCACAAATAAATTCACGTTTAGCATCATTGTGCGTGTAAAACTGACAGAAATTTTTAGTTCGGTGTAAGCTGTTGCTCTGTAAAAAAAAAACCTTACCGTTCATTTTCCGCTTCGCTGCAAAATGAATCCGAAGCAGCGCCGCCTCGGATTTATTTCGCAGCGTAGCGGAGAATGAACTGAAAAATCACTACACGCTCGAATTTTTATAACCATTTATGTTTCTTAAATAACCATTTTTTGATATTTACTTAAGAACCGCCAATATGGTTATTTTTCAATAATTTTTCCTGGAAGGATTTTAACCATTTTGGTAGTTTTCGAGTATAAACCAGAAAATGGTTGAGTAATTTGCTGTTCTCTGTATCGCCATTTTGAAAGCGATTTACATTGCAGCTGGACGCCCTTAAAGCAAATTTTTTCTCCGCAGAAGTGTATCCTATTTTCCAATAAATCGGTTCTAGGAATCGTAGAAACATCGATTTAATGATGGGGAAAGGTAAGTGATTTAAATATCATTCAAGTGATTCGAATTATTCAAGTGGTTATTTCAATTTTCATCATAAACAAAAAAATTTCAGGGTACCGATTGGATGACGCCGGTTCAATTCCGTTTGAACCACCAACAAAATTGACAAGGACGAGGACTCATTCACCGGTCCAACGCTACAAAAAGAAATGGTTCAAAAGGGATCGTTTTTCTCACCATCCGGCAGAATCTGGAACGGGCCGGAATGTTCGAAAAACATCTCCCACCGGGCGTGGATGAATGGATCCCCCTCTCGTTAACGGATTGCAAATTATTAATTATGGCATTGGCCATCCGCAGCGCTCGTTGGAACTTCTCTACCGGGTGATTTGGCTGCTTTTAGTAACCAAACAAAACATTATATTGCAAACAATTTTAGTGCAAACAAAACATTATAATAAGCTATAATTTATAAGTGTAACGTAAAAGAAATGGAATAAATATTCTGACAAATCTTTTTCCCAAATTCTTTCAACAATATCTATTAATTTTACAAATCACGCAAAACTGCACTTACGATTAAAAAACAACCATTTTCTAATTGCTATGGTATCTTTCTTACGGTTAAAAAATAACCATATTTCAACTTCTCCCCGAAAAGTCATTTTATGAGTTCTCATGGAAAACTCATAAAATGGCATTTCCTGGGAAAAGGTCAAAAATGGTTATTTTTGAATCGTAAATGGTTTAATAATTTCTAGCGTGTAGGGTGAAGCTTTCAAACGAATTCTATCAGACAAACTTGTAAGCAAAAAAAAGTTGTGTCCAATATTTTCAAGGCATACCACACTGTGATTTCAAATAACAAAATTTTGGGAAACTGTGGGACTAACCATGAGAATGCTCATTTCCGACCAAATGTCAGTATACATCACTCAAAAAATGCACACAACAATGTAAAATCCAATGATTTCCTGAAATGCATTTATGCGAAAGATCATTGGATAAAAGAAAATTATGCTGCGTTAAGTATCCGAATATATCCGAAATTCCGGAAAATTCCAAGCAAAGCGGGAAATTCTGAGTACTACGTTTTGTTGCTGGGACTATCAGCAACATACGGCATTAGTGTTTCGGTGATGCAATGCCATTTTTTGAACAAAGTTTTTCTTCCAAGTTAATTATGTTGAAAAATGCAAAAATTGACATGTACTTACTTAAGTGGAAATCCCGGGAAATTCCAAGCAAAGCGGGAAATTCTGAGTACTACGTTTTGTTGCTGGGACTATCAGCAACATACAATATTAGTGTTTCGGTGATGCAATGCAACTTTTTGAACAAAGTTTTTCTTCAAAGTTAAATATGTTGAAAAATGCAAAAATTGACATGTACTTACTTAAGTGGAAATCCCGGGAAATTCCAAGCAAAGCGGGAAATTCTGAGTACTACGTTTTGTTGCTGGGACTATCATCAACATACAATATTAGTGTTTCGGTGATGCAATGCCATTTTTTGAACAAAGTTTTTCTTCCAAGTTAATTATGTTGAAAAATGCAAAAATTGACATGTACTTACTTAAGTGGAAATCCCGGGAAATTCCAAGCAAAGCGGGAAATTCTGAGTACTACGTTTTGTTGCTGGGACTATCAGCAACATACAATATTAGTGTTTCGGTGATGCAATGCAACTTTTTGAACAAAGTTTTTCTTCAAAGTTAAATATGTTGAAAAATGCAAAAATTGACATGTACTTACTTAAGTGGAAATCCCGGGAAATTCCAAGCAAAGCGGGAAATTCTGAGTACTACGTTTTGTTGCTGGGACTATCAGCAACATACAATATTAGTGTTTCGGTGATGCAATGCAACTTTTTGAACAAAGTTTTTCTTCAAAGTTAAATATGTTGAAAAATGCAAAAATTGACATGTACTTACTTAAGTGGAAATCCCGGGAAATTCCAAGCAAAGCGGGAAATTCTGAGTACAACGTTTTGTTGCTGGGACTATGAGCAACATACAATATTAGTGTTTCGGTGATGCAATGCCATTTTTTGAACAAAATTTTTCTTCAAAGTTAAATATGTTGAAAAATGCAAAAATTGACATGTACTTACTTAAGTGGAAATCCCGGGAAATTCCAAGCAAAGCGGGAAATTCTGAGTACTACGTTTTGTTGCTGGGCCTATAAGCGACATACGGCATTAGTGTTTCGGTGATGCAATGCCATGTTTTGAACAAAGTTTTTCTTCAAAGTTAAATATGTTGAAAAATGCAAAAATTGACATGTACTTACCTAAGTGGAAATTCCGGGAAATTCCAAGCAAAGCGGGAAATTCTGAGTACTACGTTTTGTTGCTGGGACTATCAGCAACATACAATATTAGTGTTTCGGTGATGCAATGCAACTTTTTGAACAAAGTTTTTCTTCAAAGTTAAATATGTTGAAAAATGCAAAAATTGACATGTACTTACTTAAGTGGAAATCCCGGGAAATTCCAAGCAAAGCGGGAAATTCTGAGTACTACGTTTTGTTGCTGGGACTATCAGCAATATACAATATTAGTGTTTCGGTGATGCAATGCCATTTTTTGAACAAAATTTTTCTGCAAAGTTAAATATGTTGAAAAATGCAAAAATTGACATGTACTTACTTAAGTGGAAATCCCGGAAAATTCCAAGCAAAGCGGGAAATTCTGAGTACTACGTTTTGTTGCTGGGACTATCAGCAACATACGGCGTTAGTGTTTCGGTGAAGCAATGCCATGTTTTGAACAAAGTTTTTCTTCAAAGTTAAATATGTTGAAAAATGCAAAAATTGACATGTACTTACCTAAGTGGAAATTCCGGGAAATTCCAAGCAAAGCGGGAAATTCTGAGTACTACGTTTTGTTGCTGGGACTATCAGCAACATACAATATTAGTGTTTCGGTGATGCAATGCAACTTTTTGAACAAAGTTTTTCTTCAAAGTTAAATATGTTGAAAAATGCAAAAATTGACATGTACTTACTTAAGTGGAAATCCCGGGAAATTCCAAGCAAAGCGGGAAATTCTGAGTACTACGTTTTGTTGCTGGGACTATCAGCAACATACGGCATTAGTGTTTCGGTGATGCAATGCCATGTTTTGAACAAAGTTTTTCTTCAAAGTTAAATATGTTGAAAAATGCAAAAATTGACATGTACTTACCTAAGTGGAAATTCCGGGAAATTCCAAGCAAAGCGGGAAATTCTGAGTACTACGTTTTGTTGCTGGGACTATCAGCAACATACAATATTAGTGTTTCGGTGATGCAATGCCATTTTTTGAACAAAGTTTTTCTTCCAAGTTAATTATGTTGAAAAATGCAAAAATTGACATGTACTTACTTAAGTGGAAATCCCGGGAAATTCCAAGCAAAGCGGGAAATTCTGAGTACTACGTTTTGTTGCTGGGACTATCAGCAACATACAATATTAGTGTTTCGGTGATGCAATGCAACTTTTTGAACAAAGTTTTTCTTCAAAGTTAAATATGTTGAAAAATGCAAAAATTGACATGTACTTACTTAAGTGGAAATCCCGGGAAATTCCAAGCAAAGCGGGAAATTCTGAGTACTACGTTTTGTTGCTGGGACTATCAGCAACATACAATATTAGTGCTTCGGTGATGCAATGCAACTTTTTGAACAAAGTTTTTCTTCAAAGTTAAATATGTTGAAAAATGCAAAAATTGACATGTACTTACTTAAGTGGAAATCCCGGGAAATTCCAAGCAAAGCGGGAAATTCTGAGTACTACGTTTTGTTGCTGGGACTATCAGCAACATACAATATCAGTGCTTCGGTGATGCAATGCAACTTTTTGAACAAAGTTTTTCTTCAAAGTTAAATATGTTGAAAAATGCAAAAATTGAAATGTACTTACTTAAGTGGAAATTCCGGGAAATTCCAAGCAAAGCGGGAAATTCTGAGTACTACGTTTTGTTGCTGGGACTATCAGCAATATACGGTATTAGTGCTTCGGTGATGCAATGCCATTTTTTGAACAAAGTTTTTCTTCAAAGTTAAATATGTTGAAAAATGCAAAAATTGACATGTACTTACTTAAGTGGAAATTCCGGGAAATTCCAAGCAAAGCGGGAAATTCTGAGTACAACGTTTTGTTGCTGGGACTATCAGCAATATACGGTATTAGTGCTTCGGTGATGCAATGCCATTTTTTGAACAAAGTTTTTCTTCAAAGTTAAATATGTTGAAAAATGCAAAAATTGACATGTACTTACTTAAGTGGAAATTCCGGGAAATTCCAAGCAAAGCGGGAAATTCTGAGTACTACGTTTTGTTGCTGGGACTATCAGCAACATACGGTATCAGTTCTTCGGTGATGCAATGCAACTTTTTGAACAAAGTTTTTCTTCAAAGTTAAATATGTTGAAAAATGCAAAAATTGACATGTACTTACTTAAGTGGAAATTCCGGGAAATTCCAAGCAAAGCGGGAAATTCTGAGTACTACGTTTTGTTGCTGGGACTATCAGCAACATACAATATTAGTGTTTCGGTGATGCAATGCCATTTTTTGAACAAAGTTTTTCTTCCAAGTTAATTATGTTGAAAAATGCAAAAATTGACATGTACTTACTTAAGTGGAAATCCCGGGAAATTCCAAGCAAAGCGGGAAATTCTGAGTACAACGTTTCGTTGCTGGGACTATCAGCAACATACGGTATTAGTGCTTCGGTGATGCAATGCAACTTTTTGAACAAAGTTTTTCTTCAAAGTTAAATATGTTGAAAAATGCAAAAATTGACATGTACTTACTTAAGTGGAAATCCCGGGAAATTCCAAGCAAAGCGGGAAATTCTGAGTACTACGTTTTGTTGCTGGGACTATCAGCAACATACAATATTAGTGCTTCGGTGATGCAATGCAACTTTTTGAACAAAGTTTTTCTTCAAAGTTAAATATGTTGAAAAATGCAAAAATTGACATGTACTTACTTAAGTGGAAATCCCGGGAAATTCCAAGCAAAGCGGGAAATTCTGAGTACTACGTTTTGTTGCTGGGACTATCAGCAACATACAATATCAGTGCTTCGGTGATGCAATGCAACTTTTTGAACAAAGTTTTTCTTCAAAGTTAAATATGTTGAAAAATGCAAAAATTGAAATGTACTTACTTAAGTGGAAATTCCGGGAAATTCCAAGCAAAGCGGGAAATTCTGAGTACTACGTTTTGTTGCTGGGACTATCAGCAATATACGGTATTAGTGCTTCGGTGATGCAATGCCATTTTTTGAACAAAGTTTTTCTTCAAAGTTAAATATGTTGAAAAATGCAAAAATTGACATGTACTTACTTAAGTGGAAATCCCGGGAAATTCCAAGCAAAGCGGGAAATTCTGAGTACTACGTTTTGTTGCTGGGACTATCAGCAACATACGGTATTAGTGCTTCGGTGATGCAATGCAACTTTTTGAACAAAGTTTTTCTTCCAAGTTAATTATGTTGAAAAATGCAAAAATTGACATGTACTTACTTAAGTGGAAATTCCGGGAAATTCCAAGCAAAGCGGGAAATTCTGAGTACTACGTTTTGTTGCTGGGACTATCAGCAATATACAATATTAGTGCTTCGGTGATGCAATGCCATTTTTTGAACAAAGTTTTTCTTCAAAGTTAAATATGTTGAAAAATGCAAAAATTGACATATACTTACCTAAGTGGAAATTCCGGGAAATTCCAAGCAAAGCGGGAAATTCTGAGTACTACGTTTTGTTGCTGGGACTATCAGCAACATACAATATTAGTGTTTCGGTGATGCAATGCCATTTTTTGAACAAAGTTTTTCTTCCAAGTTAATTATGTTGAAAAATGCAAAAATTGACATGTACTTACTTAAGTGGAAATCCCGGGAAATTCCAAGCAAAGCGGGAAATTCTGAGTACTACGTTTTGTTGCTGGGACTATCAGCAACATACAATATTAGTGTTTCGGTGATGCAATGCAACTTTTTGAACAAAGTTTTTCTTCAAAGTTAAATATGTTGAAAAATGCAAAAATTGACATGTACTTACTTAAGTGGAAATTCCGGGAAATTCCAAGCAAAGCGGGAAATTCTGAGTACAACGTTTTGTTGCTGGGACTATCAGCAATATACGGTATTAGTGCTTCGGTGATGCAATGCCAGTTTTTGAACAAAGTTTTTCTTCAAAGTTAAATATGTTGAAAAATGCAAAAATTGACATGTACTTACTTAAGTGGAAATTCCGGGAAATTCCAAGCAAAGCGGGAAATTCTGAGTACTACGTTTTGTTGCTGGGACTATCAGCAACATACGGTATCAGTGCTTCGGTGATGCAATGCAACTTTTTGAACAAAGTTTTTCTTCCAAGTTAAATATGTTGAAAAATGCAAAAATTGACATGTACTTACTTAAGTGGAAATTCCGGGAAATTCCAAGCAAAGCGGGAAATTCTGAGTACTACGTTTTGTTGCTGGGACTATCAGCAACATACAATATTAGTGTTTCGGTGATGCAATGCAACTTTTTGAACAAAGTTTTTCTTCAAAGTTAAATATGTTGAAAAATGCAAAAATTGACATGTACTTACTTAAGTGGAAATTCCGGGAAATTCCAAGCAAAGCGGGAAATTCTGAGTACAACGTTTTGTTGCTGGGACTATCAGCAACATACGGTATCAGTGCTTCGGTGATGCAATTCAACTTTTTGAACAAAGTTTTTCTTCCAAGTTAAATATGTTGAAAAATGCAAAAATTGACATGTACTTACTTAAGTGGAAATTCCGGGAAATTCCAAGCAAAGCGGGAAATTCTGAGTACTACGTTTTGTTGCTGGGACTATCAGCAACATACAATATTAGTGTTTCGGTGATGCAATGCAACTTTTTGAACAAAGTTTTTCTTCAAAGTTAAATATGTTGAAAAATGCAAAAATTGACATGTACTTACTTAAGTGGAAATTCCAGGAAATTCCAAGCAAAGCGGGAAATTCTGAGTACAACGTTTTGTTGCTGGGACTATCAGCAATATACGGTATTAGTGCTTCGGTGATGCAATGCCATTTTTTGAACAAAGTTTTTCTTCCAAGTTAATTATGTTGAAAAATGCAAAAATTGACATGTACTTACTTAAGTGGAAATCCCGGGAAATTCCAAGCAAAGCGGGAAATTCTGAGTACTACGTTTTGTTGCTGGGACTATCAGCAACATACAATATTAGTGCTTCGGTGATGCAATGCCATTTTTTGAGCAAAGTTTTTCTTCAAAGTTAAATATGTTGAAAAATGTAAAAATTGACAAGTACTTACTTAAGTGGAAATTCCGGGAAATTCCAAGCAAAGCGGGAAATTCTGAGTACTACGTTTTGTTGCTGGGACTATCAGCAATATACGGTATTAGTGCTTCGGTGATGCAATGCCATTTTTTGAACAAAGTTTTTCTTCCAAGTTAATTATGTTGAAAAATGCAAAAATTGACATGTACTTACTTAAGTGGAAATCCCGGGAAATTCCAAGCAAAGCGGGAAATTCTGAGTACTACGTTTTGTTGCTGGGACTATCAGCAACATACAATATTAGTGTTTCGGTGATGCAATGCAACTTTTTGAACAAAGTTTTTCTTCAAAGTTAAATATGTTGAAAAATGCAAAAATTGACATGTACTTACTTAAGTGGAAATTCCAGGAAATTCCAAGCAAAGCGGGAAATTCTGAGTACAACGTTTTGTTGCTGGGACTATCAGCAATATACGGTATTAGTGCTTCGGTGATGCAATGCCATTTTTTGAACAAAGTTTTTCTTCCAAGTTAATTATGTTGAAAAATGCAAAAATTGACATGTACTTACTTAAGTGGAAATCCCGGGAAATTCCAAGCAAAGCGGGAAATTCTGAGTACTACGTTTTGTTGCTGGGACTATCAGCAACATACAATATTAGTGTTTCGGTGATGCAATGCAACTTTTTGAACAAAGTTTTTCTTCAAAGTTAAATATGTTGAAAAATGCAAAAATTGACATGTACTTACTTAAGTGGAAATTCCAGGAAATTCCAAGCAAAGCGGGAAATTCTGAGTACAACGTTTTGTTGCTGGGACTATCAGCAATATACGGTATTAGTGCTTCGGTGATGCAATGCCATTTTTTGAACAAAGTTTTTCTTCCAAGTTAATTATGTTGAAAAATGCAAAAATTGACATGTACTTACTTAAGTGGAAATCCCGGGAAATTCCAAGCAAAGCGGGAAATTCTGAGTACAACGTTTTGTTGCTGGGACTATCAGCAACATACGGTATCAGTGCTTCGGTGATGCAATTCAACTTTTTGAACAAAGTTTTTCTTCCAAGTTAAATATGTTGAAAAATGCAAAAATTGACATGTACTTACTTAAGTGGAAATTCCGGGAAATTCCAAGCAAAGCGGGAAATTCTGAGTACTACGTTTTGTTGCTGGGACTATCAGCAACATACAATATTAGTGTTTCGGTGATGCAATGCAACTTTTTGAACAAAGTTTTTCTTCAAAGTTAAATATGTTGAAAAATGCAAAAATTGACATGTACTTACTTAAGTGGAAATTCCAGGAAATTCCAAGCAAAGCGGGAAATTCTGAGTACAACGTTTTGTTGCTGGGACTATCAGCAATATACGGTATTAGTGCTTCGGTGATGCAATGCCATTTTTTGAACAAAGTTTTTCTTCCAAGTTAATTATGTTGAAAAATGCAAAAATTGACATGTACTTACTTAAGTGGAAATCCCGGGAAATTCCAAGCAAAGCGGGAAATTCTGAGTACTACGTTTTGTTGCTGGGACTATCAGCAACATACAATATTAGTGCTTCGGTGATGCAATGCCATTTTTTGAGCAAAGTTTTTCTTCAAAGTTAAATATGTTGAAAAATGTAAAAATTGACAAGTACTTACTTAAGTGGAAATTCCGGGAAATTCCAAGCAAAGCGGGAAATTCTGAGTACTACGTTTTGTTGCTGGGACTATCAGCAATATACGGTATTAGTGCTTCGGTGATGCAATGCCATTTTTTGAACAAAGTTTTTCTTCCAAGTTAATTATGTTGAAAAATGCAAAAATTGACATGTACTTACTTAAGTGGAAATCCCGGGAAATTCCAAGCAAAGCGGGAAATTCTGAGTACTACGTTTTGTTGCTGGGACTATCAGCAACATACAATATTAGTGTTTCGGTGATGCAATGCAACTTTTTGAACAAAGTTTTTCTTCAAAGTTAAATATGTTGAAAAATGCAAAAATTGACATGTACTTACTTAAGTGGAAATCCCGGGAAATTCCAAGCAAAGCGGGAAATTCTGAGTACAACGTTTTGTTGCTGGGACTATCAGCAACATACAATATTAGTGTTTCGGTGATGCAATGCCATTTTTTGAACAAAGTTTTTCTTCCAAGTTAATTATGTTGAAAAATGCAAAAATTGACATGTACTTACTTAAGTGGAAATCCCGGGAAATTCCAAGCAAAGCGGGAAATTCTGAGTACTACGTTTTGTTGCTGGGACTATCAGCAACATACAATATTAGTGCTTCGGTGATGCAATGCCATTTTTTGAACAAAGTTTTTCTTCAAAGTTAAATATGTTGAAAAATGCAAAAATTGACATGTACTTACTTAAGTGGAAATCCCGGGAAATTCCAAGCAAAGCGGGAAATTCTGAGTACTACGTTTTGTTGCTGGGACTATCAGCAACATACAATATTAGTGCTTCGGTGATGCAATGCCATTTTTTGAGCAAAGTTTTTCTTCAAAGTTAAATATGTTGAAAAATGTAAAAATTGACAAGTACTTACTTAAGTGGAAATTCCGGGAAATTCCAAGCAAAGCGGGAAATTCTGAGTACTACGTTTTGTTGCTGGGACTATCAGCAATATACGGTATTAGTGCTTCGGTGATGCAATGCCATTTTTTGAACAAAGTTTTTCTTCCAAGTTAATTATGTTGAAAAATGCAAAAATTGACATGTACTTACTTAAGTGGAAATCCCGGGAAATTCCAAGCAAAGCGGGAAATTCTGAGTACTACGTTTTGTTGCTGGGACTATCAGCAACATACAATATTAGTGTTTCGGTGATGCAATGCAACTTTTTGAACAAAGTTTTTCTTCAAAGTTAAATATGTTGAAAAATGCAAAAATTGACATGTACTTACTTAAGTGGAAATCCCGGGAAATTCCAAGCAAAGCGGGAAATTCTGAGTACAACGTTTTGTTGCTGGGACTATCAGCAACATACAATATTAGTGTTTCGGTGATGCAATGCCATTTTTTGAACAAAATTTTTCTTCAAAGTTAAATATGTTGAAAAATGCAAAAATTGACATGTACTTACTTAAGTGGAAATCCCGGGAAATTCCAAGCAAAGCGGGAAATTCTGAGTACTACGTTTTGTTGCTGGGACTATAAGCGACATACGGCATTAGTGTTTCGGTGATGCAATGCCATGTTTTGAACAAAGTTTTTCTTCAAAGTTAAATATGTTGAAAAATGCAAAAATTGACATGTACTTACCTAAGTGGAAATTCCGGGAAATTCCAAGCAAAGCGGGAAATTCTGAGTACTACGTTTTGTTGCTGGGACTATCAGCAACAAACAGTATTAGTGCTTCGGTGATGCAATGCCATTTTTTGAACAAAGTTTTTCTTCAAAGTTAAATATGTTGAAAAATGCAAAAATTGACATGTACTTACTTAAGTGGAAATTCAGGGAAATTCCAAGCAAAGCGGGAAATTCTGAGTACTACGTTTTGTTGCTGGGACTATCTGCAACATACGGTATTAGTGCTTCGGTGATGCAATACCATTTTTTGAACAAAGTTTTTCTTCCAAGTTAATTATGTTGAAAAATGCAAAAATTGACATGTACTTACTTAAGTGGAAATCCCGGGAAATTCCAAGCAAAGCGGGAAATTCTGAGTACAACGTTTTGTTGCTGGGACTATCAGCAACATACGGTATTAGTGCTTCGGTGATGCAATGCCATTTTTTGAACAAAATTTTTCTTCAAAGTTAAATATGTTGAAAAATGCAAAAATTGACATGTACTTACTTAAGTGGAAATCCCGGGAAATTCCAAGCAAAGCGGGAAATTCTGAGTACTACGTTTTGTTGCTGGGACTATCAGCAACATACGGTATCAGTCCTCGGTGATGCAATGCCATTTTTTAAACAAAGTTTTTTTTTAAATTTCAGAATGTATATTTAAAAAAAATACAGTTTTCATGGAAATTTTAAGAGGTACCAAGTATTTTTTTGTTTTGCCTTGTTTTCCAGTTTAAGTCCAATTTTTTCTGGTTTAGTAAACAGTCTTTGATATTCTTTTCAGCTTAATTTATGTTTTAAAACTAATTTTTTTGAAATTATAACAACCGCCACTTTAAAAAAAATTCACCCAAGAGTTCATCATGTTCATTCTTGCATGCAAGTGTAGCCCACGCCGTGCTGCCAAAACCGGAAAAAAGTGTGAGTACTTGCGCGCTCTCTACTTGCGCATTTAACACAGGTCCAGGGATGCACATTTCAGCAGGAGCACATCCGTTCCGTTTCATTCCGGCTGAGACTGATGGACGGGCCTGATACATTCATAACCAACTCGCCCGACCTCCCGCACCACCCTGGCCCATTCCCTTGCTTGAGTGCATTTGCAGTTGCATTCTATCAGCTGTTTTTTCAACGGGGAAAATGCATTCCGCTGATTGCTGTTGATGATGAGTACGAAATGTGTGCGCATTTCTTCTCGCGATTCGTCGCGTTACGCGCTCTCAGCCGAGATATGACGTTGCTGCCTATCTTATTGATGAGCGTTATTATTTTCGTGTTTTGTTTTTTTTTTTTCTAAGTGTGATTGAAATTCGCCGTTTGCGGTTCTATTTGAAGTAGATAGGAACGGATGCAAATGCGTTTTGTTCGTAACTGAACTTGCGAAGAGTAACTGAACTTGCGCGTTTCTACTTTTTTACGGTTACGTGTTGCATGAACTCACGTAGGTATACTATAATTCTTATGTGTAATTGTGGGATATTAAACTTTGAACTCTAATTGGGGTCTAGTTGATTGGGAAAAATATCAAACGGCACATGTCTCTATTGAAAAGGAATGTCTTTGATTGGTTTGTAGTATTCAAACAATCGTTTTCTTAGCATTTTCTCAGTCGTTGTTTTCTTGCATCTCCCTCAAGTGAATAAGCTGCAGTTTTTTAGTAAAGCTGCACCAACAGCTTATCTGGAACATTGCGGTTTCAATTATCGTGATTTTTATTAATGGGGGGCACTTATTCGCTGGCCATTTACTGAAAATAGAACGATTATCGAATGGTGGAAACAAATCAAGATATTTGAATAAAATTTATCTGCATACGTACGACATCTGAAAAACTGGCAATAAATGATAACGTTTTATTCTTTATTCGATGGTATGAACTTAATAGCACATGAAGATGCAATAAAATATTAATCTTAGTATGGGATTGACTTACATCTTGAAAAACTCATCAACAATTTTTTCTGAGCACAAGTACTAAACCTTTGAACTAACGGATAAATAAACTCCACATAATCAAGCAGTCAAGCAAGGGTGCTAACTCAAATATGCAATTTTCCAGGGTCTCCCAAGTAACAATTTTAGCTTTATTATGGTCAGCAAAATTTCGTTTGGACTATAGCATTAATCTTCATAAAAAGCTAAAGCGCATTCTATAACATCACCTGGACTCTAATAAAGCCAAAATTAGGCCATTTGGCCCTACCCTAGAAACATCATCATGACATATTATTGTTGGTCATCAATGTTGGTCACCAAAGTTTTTAAAAAGCTATCATATTATATTATTTTTGTTTTTTCGATTCTGTTAGTTCTCGGAGTTTTTTTTTTATTTTTTCCAGCAACCATAATGGTTGATGAATGATGATTGCATTATTCACATATGATCTGGTAAAATTATTAGCTAAAAAACCAATGTTTTTACCACATAATGAGCGTCTTTTCTACTGCCAGTCAAGATTTTAGGTCAAATGTATATCAAATAGTATCGTAAAATAAATGCGCCTCGTCAAATCTGATGGTCAGTCATGATGGAATTGATGGAAAAAAGGCCTGAAAAAATGTTTTTCAATGCTTGCATTGTGAATCCATCAACATGGCGTCATTTTGTGCCCTTCGATTTTGCAACCAACATGGCGTGAGTCAATTCATAGTTTAATTATGGTTTAATGATGACCCCAAAAAAAGCTACGATTTGACGTTTCTCTCGCAAGCCAACCAATTACACGCTAAGGTTGAGTTCCTCATTTCTGAGTTGTTGGGGGCCGTTCACTAATTACGTAAACACGATTTTGAAAATTTTCAAACCCTCCCTCCCCCCTGGTAAGACAAAGTAAGATTTTTCAAAACCCCCCCTCCCCCCCTAGTAAGATCTTACGTTTATTATTCTTTGGGAAATTGATGCGTTTTTTTCAAAAATAGCTTGAAATTATTAAAAATCTGACATGCTTCAGAACAAAGCACCTTTTAAGTAAAATTAAAAAACTGTATTTGAATAAAGACACTATAGTAAACAAAGATACGCCATCTGATCCATTAGAAAAAATACATATATAGCAACCCGGCGGTTAGATCAGTCAGATGCAAGCAACACTGTCATTGTTCAAAATTTCACATGACTTGTTTTGGTTGCGTTTTGCAAAGTTCTTCCTTTTAGTTTGTGATTGAAAAACTTTTCGTTCAGTTGTGTTAATAAACATTGTTTAGTCATCGAAAAAAACGGAAAGTTACAAACATGAAATGTTTGGCAAAAACCTGCGGCAACAAAACCTCACCAAGTTTCAAAAACATAGCTTTTTTTTCGACCTTCCATCTCCACCCGAAAATCGCAAGGCTCAGTCATCCGGTTGTGTTCATATCACAAACACCTCATCAATCCGTAATCCCGATTGTCATGTCGGATTACAGACAGCATTCGTATTCTTTTCGTTTGCGTTATACAAATATCAATACTCTCATTCCAATTTGTTCCAATAATTTCAAAACAAACGATTTGACACAACTTTTGCTCGATTGGAATGACACTGACAGATAAACGAAAATTCCAATCGGCACACGGCGCCTCTTTGTTTATGTAGCCTCTTTATATTTGAAGAACACAATCTATACTTAACAATACCATAAATAATAAAAGAAAACATTATTCAAGGCGTAGTGAAAGAGCCGTGGACTGTATTTTGCTCGATTTTGGGAACCGTTCGAAAAGTCCGAAGACACAATTTCCCGGATGCTAATTGGAGGGATTTTTACTTATAACGAGGCACTAAATTGTTCTCTATATACAGTTTTATTTACACTATATACACTTAAATTTATGGGAGGAATCATAACGAGGAAGGAAAACTTAACTTAACTTAACTTGGAAACTTGGAAGGAATTAACTTCAACTTGTAGGAAGGAATCTTAAGTGTTGATCTTGAGCAAGAGACCTAAGAGTGGTGATTTTACTTGACTCGGCTCTGTGCTGGTTAGCTTGAGCGGATTCTCTACCCAACTCAGGCAGCAGAAGGATGGAGTCAAAGAAAAAATCGACTCGGGCAAAAAAAATCAAAATTCGCAAGCTTGATCTTAAGGAGGAATCTAAACTTCTTGAGGAGCCACGTCTTAACTGGCCGGAAACTTGAATGGATCTGAATGGAATGACGAACACGCAGCACGCAGATTGCTTGGATGATCGATTCATTCACACGCACACAGACATCTCCCAGCAAACATAACATCGCATAAGAAATGTCAGCTCAACTCGTTAACAATGTTAATACGAATCGTAATTCCTACCAAACCAAGTAAATGATCGTAAAAATGGTTAGTTAAAGTCTACCGACTCGGATATGACAAAATTGCGCCATGTTTGCAAATATGTCTCCCGCGTGCGGGATTCAAGTGAGAAAACAACCTTGTTGTCCTCTCTGCGATTAGCAGTGCAACCAGATTTCTAAAAATCAGAGGGTCCATTTGGTTAAACTGTCCAATGAGAGTAGCGGCAAATATTGTCGCTGGCAACGGTTTGCATGCATTGAGAGCTAAACTTGCGCTCTCTCGCATACTGTCAGATGCACGGTAAAAGGTGTTGTATATCGTCCAATTTTTACAACACTTATCGCATAAGCCAGAAGTTAAAAATATGTATGTATATTGCCTCCACTTTAGTACGTAAATGCTGTTTTTTCGAGTTATATAAGATGATTTTATAATGTATATGAAACGTATAGCAAAGTTTATTGAGAAATATACCTACAAAAATGTTTGCTGGGCTGCGTGGACGACGGAAATTTCCATTGCTTGCTGGCTGACGCAACGACAGGGAATTGTTGTTGTACGCCGGCCGGCGTTTACCGTCGTTTTTTTTATGCACACATATGAATGCATGGCCTTGAACGGACAAGCAACACACAAAAGTAGCAGGCGGTGATCGGTGATGATTTTTTCGTTGGTGGCGCAATTGCGACGTTGCCAATTCTTCGAGTTTGGCTCGAACACGTAGCATGTTTGGGGTAACAATAATTTTCAATAAATTTCACAATCGAATAAACAATATAAAATCTAAATTCCGATTTAAAACAGAGAGATCAGGTTAGCATAAGGTACCTTAAAAAATTGTTATATTTTTTACCTGAGAATCATAAAAATCTTGAAAAAATATCATTCTATACTACTAGAATTGGGGAAAAAATGTTTAACGACAATCACGTTGTCAACTAATCTGAAAGGTCAGACTCATTCAGCGGTAAACGATAAAGTTTTAGGATTTTTTTTGGTAAATCGTTTGTAAAATTTAGAGTTGTTAGTGTCTACCACTGGAAAAAGTGTCGAGAAATTCATTATTTAAAGCGCCTTATATTGATTTCTAAAGATTTTGTTCTGGATGAAGTCATTTTCGATATGTGATGGATTCAAATCGTGATGCACAACGCAAAACCTGATTAATATGGTTTCGTATGGCTGTGGCTGTGATGAATTTTAAATGTAACATTTCTTACATAAGATTTTTGGATACCCCCTCTACCCCTCTAGTAAGAAATCGTAAGCAAATGTGAAACCCCCCCCCCCCCCCCACCTCCCCTATGTGCTTACGTAATTTGTGAACAGCCCCTTAATCCTTACTACAGTAAATGAGGACATACATTTTACATAAAAACGGATTGGTTGTTAATCACCCGTTGAATAAATCATGAGTTGAAGTCAAATTTCGTTGTCTGACACCATCTTGAAATCCAAGATGGCGGCTTTAGCTGATCTTTCAAATGTTGTAAATGACTTAAAATCGCATGAAACCCTGTCAATATTGGTATTGGGTGAAAGGGCTAAACGAGTAGAAGTCGAATTTCGCTATCAGACGCCATCTTGAAATCCAAGATGGCGGCATCCGCTGAACTTTTAATGCTGTAAATGGCAAAAAGTCGCATTAAACAACCACTATATGGGTATTGGTTGAAAAGGCAAAACTAGAAGAAGCCGATTTTTTTCTTTTCGACGCCATCTTGAAATCCAAGATGGCGTCTTCCACTGAACTTTGAAATGCTGTTTGTCACTGTGAATCGCATGAAAGGCCCACAATATTGGTATTTGGTGAAAGGGCTAAACTAGAAGAAGTCGAATTTCGCTATCGGACGTGAACTTGAAATCCAAGATGGCAGCTTCCACTGAACTTTAAAATGCTGTTAATTACTGAAAATCGCATGAAACTTCCACAATATGGGTATAAGTTGTAAAGGATCAACGAGTAGAATACAAATTTCGCTATCAGGCGTCATCTTGAAATCCAAGATTGCGGCTTCCACTGAACTATAAAATGATTGAAATCATTGAAGTCAGTTAAAATTCCCACAATATGATCATTGGGTAAAAGATCATCTTGAAATCCAAGATGGCGACTTTCGCTGAACCTTAAAATGCTGTAAATAACTAAAAATCGCATGAAACCCCCACAATATGGGTATTGGCTAAAAGGGCTAACCTAGAAGAAGTCAAATTCCGCTATCAGGTGCATCTCGAAATCCAAGATGGCGGCTTTCACTGAAACTTAAAATGCTGTTAAACACTGAAAATTGCATGAAACTCCCACAATATGGGCGTTTTGTGAAAGGACCAAACGAGTAGAAGTCGAAGTTTTCTATCAAACGACATCTTGAAATACAAGATGGCGGCTTCCACTGATTGTTTTTTGCTAACCCGCTCGAACATTTTGTGTTGTCAAAACCGATCGATTTTTTCCCAACTTTGTTTTTACATAGTACTACATTTTTTATCATGTTTTTGATGCATTTAGCATTTTTCGTGTTTTGTCGATAGTTTTGTTTTTTTGCCATATTTGTTATTTATGTAATTGTATTATGTCTATCATGCTAATATGTCTAAATTGTATTGGTCCTATTATAGCGAAAACTATAAGGTTATGTTGTTTCTGTTATTTGTTTGATTTAGGGACATGTGCCAAAATCGGATGTTGCCAAAATCGAATGTTGCCAAAAACGATCGGGGTCTGTATTGTGGTTGTTTTGTGCGATGTTGAGTCACTTACAGCATTTCAGAGTGAAGCGAAAAAAGAAAATCGACTCGTTTTGTAACAAGTGCTCGGTTAGTAGTGTCAGTGGTAGTTGATCTCGTGTTCGCGATACCGTTAAATGTGCCAAGAAGACGTTTTATTAGTGGAGAAGCCGCCCTGCGTCGAAGTTCGCCCCAGAACCCCAAGCACCACCCTGCACGTCAACGCTGAATAACAGGAGTTGTGGAACTTCAATACCAGATGGCAGTGGAGTAATACGGCGAAAAGGGCGAAGCGAATCAAGTATCGGGATGGGGCGAAAGAACGGTGATGTCAAACTTGACGCGGCTACGGGGTCAAAGAACTGCCGAAAATCGGCCATTTCGCTACGATAAGCCAAAACGCCAGCACATAAAGGCGCAAGATTTTACTTGTGGTGAAATTATTGAATTCCGGAAGTGAAAGTATAACAGGATATCCAGGTAATTCTTACCCTAAGCCCCGTAGCAACAGTGACCACCGTTCGTCAACGCCATATTAAAACCCCATCCCGATTTCCTAACAGGACCCCGAGGTTTTACCTTGATCCGAGGTTCGGCTCGTTGTGGCACGGTGTTGCCTAGAAACCGCCATCGCTGCAGGCCGCCATCATACCGCAGCGATAATTACTAAGCCCAACTGCGCTTCACACGAGCCTTAGAAACGCTAGTTCGCAACCTACCGTGTGTCGGGAGTGCCGAGGACCCGCATTTACAATCCACAGTGGTAAGCCATCAAGCCTGAAACCGCCGACACTCAACTCCGGCTGCTATCGTGGGGACCTACAACCCGAAGCCAACGTTGTACGTGTTGGAAACAAACCGTCGGCCACCTGCATCAATCACCGAGCAGCAGCGCTGTTGCGGAGCGGAGAGGCTGGTCCACCCAGGAAGGCGAGACACAAGGTGATTATAGGAGCTTATAGATAATTCAAGAATTTATCTTGAAGTTGATTTCACAAATGTTTATGAGCATATATATTACGCAATGTGCAATAAACTCATATCAACGTGCATATACTCAAAACATGCGTGAACGTGCTCCAAATAAATCACGTGTGATAGAACGAAAGCAAAAATATCATGTTAGGGGACAAGAAAGAGAGAGCGTATTGCGATGACGTTTCAAGCGAAAGTCGAGTTAGTCTTTTAACGGATTTTGTGGCGAAAAGACGCGTTGTGTTTAGACGCGTTGTGTGTAAAAAATGTGAAAATTCAGTAAATATCCAAATATTGAAGGAACAAGTACGACAATGGCGCAGTCGGTAAGTGAACCACTAAAAGATTGGTTCCTTAGCAAGGAATACAATCATTGATTGGAAAAGCGTGAAAAGGTATTCCGATGAAAGATTCGGATCAGTACTATCATTGCGATGAAAGACTCGCATCATTTTCCGAAACTCCGATGAAAGACTCGGCCCAAGCTTTATAATTCCGATGAAAGACTCGGATTATTTTCGAAATTCCGACGAAAGATTCGGATTATTTGCAATTCCGATGCAAGACTCGGAACAGTTTTGTAACTGCGATGAAAGACTCGCATAGTTCTCCGAAACCCCGATGCAAGACTCGGAACGGCCTAAGCTCTATAATTCCGATGAAAGACTCGGATCATTTTCGAAACTCCGATGAAAGATTCGGATTATTTGAAATTCCGATGCAAGACTCGGAACTGTTTGGTTACTGCGATGAAAACCTCGCATCGTTCTCCAAAACTCCGATGCAAGACTCGGAACTGTTTTATTATTGCAATGAGAGAATCACATCATTCGTCAAAACTCCGATGAAAGACTCGGATCACGCATGGTACTTCCGATGAAAGACTCGGATCACTTTTAAAGTCTGGTGAAAGACTCAGTTCAGTTTTGGTATGGCGATTAAAGACTCGCATCATTTTGGAATCTCCGATGAAAGAATCGGACCATGTGTTGAAATTCCGACTATAGAGTTTCAGATGATTTATAAAATTCCGATAAAAGATTGGATTTGAAAAAAATTGGACTTGTTTTATATTTCTGATAAAGACCCGGATTTTTTTCAGAAATTCCGAGAAAAGACTCGAATATTTTTTATGTGGCACAGATCAAAACAAAAACACTAGAAAATTCATTATTTGATATGATGAAATTCAATAAGAGTTTTGGGTGAGATAAAATATTCTAATAATATCTGGACTTAGAAAAAATGGATCTCAGATGAAAACTGTTTTCTTTAATGCCCTTGTTGAAAGATTGAAAGAAGTATTAGTTAGAGCTATAATCTGATGACATCTGGAGTTTGGCAGATATAAGATTCTTAAATACGAATATGAGGATGAGGAAGGTGATGGCTATAAATTAAGGATAAAATAAAAATAATAACAGCAGAATAAAGGAAAACAGAAAAGCATCTGCCAAAAGGTTAAGACGAATGCTAAAGAAACGATTGAAAGATTAGTCACTAGCAATAGTGCAAAAAAAAAAATAAGAATAGAGCAAAATGATAGTGTGAGGAATTTCAAAGAACGTACAAAAAAGGAGTATAGAAGTAGAACAAAATTCAAGAGGAGAAGAAAAGAAAAAAAAGAGGAGAGCTATGAAAACTAGCTAACAGAACAAAAAAAATATACAGGTTCAAATTAGTAAAGAAAAGAACAGCTCAAAACACAAGAGAATTAAGCGGAGAAATGAAAACAATTATCTTTAGATAAGTGAATTTTTATGTGGCCATCGATCAGAACTTCGGAACACTCATCGTTTGATATGATGAATTTCGTCGAGCGCTTCAAGCGTGATCAAATATTCCAATGAAGACCTTAACCACAGAGAACCCTTAAATAGGAACTATTGCATTTAAGATGAAAGACTCTAATTACTTTTTTGTTGTAATTTTCTTACTAATGAGTCATTACTGTAGGATTGAGAAAAAAAAATAGTTAGATGTACAATTTGATGACAGAATTGCATGGAAACAAGATGTAGTAGAAAGAAGATGTGAATAGAAATGAAAATGTGAAAGAAATAAGAAATTGGAAGATGAAAAAGTAGGTTAAAGAAATAAGCAAAAAAGAAAAAAAATAGTAAAGAAACGAAGTAGAAACAAGGAAACGGATTGAAAATAGAAATAAAATTGTAGATCTTTAGATGTTAAAAAAAAGGAACATCGACAACAAGATGACCGAAGATGAAACAAAAAATTAAGTTTAAGATAGAAATGAGAGCTGCTAATAATGTTGAGTTAAAAAAAACGGAAAAAAATTAATAAAGGAAGACAGGAAAGAAATTTGTGAAGAAAAGAAAGGAAAAGAATATAAGTAAAGAGAAACGAAAGGAAAAGACAATAGGTTAAGAGAAACGCTAAAGGAAACGGAGCAAACAAAAAAAGTATAGAAGTATAACAAAAGTGTGAACAGAGAACAGACCTAATAATTTAAGAATGAAAAGGAGAAGTGGAAAAAAATAGAATAAGCAGATGAGCAAATGATAGACTACAAGATGAGAGAGTTTGTAAAAAGGTTAAAGAGCAAATACAAACAAAAAGTAGTTAAAAGAAACGGAAAAGCAAAAACAAGTATAAACGAAAAATTTGAAGAAAAAAATTATGATAAGAAAAGAAAAAATAGGTGAATTTATGAAAAAACATGGGTCTCGATAATGGAGGACAAAAAAAGAAACGAAAGATTAAAAAAGAGAGTAAAAGAAGAGGATGAGATAAAAATAATATATAAATATAGTGAGAATCAAAAAGGAAATTGGCAATAAAAAGAAAAAAAAGAAAGAACAGAGATAAGAGTAATAAGAAGACGGTTTAAAAAAATGAAAAAGAAAAAAAAATAAAATTTAACCGATAATTTTCAGAAGTAGACTATTGAAAATGATTAATACTTTGAAATGTAAGGCTAGAAATGAAGTATGAAACTACGCTACAAGATTCGAAACGATTTCTTGTACAACTCAAAGTCACGGCAAGATATAAAGAAAGAAATAAAAAATTAACACAATTCAAGAGTAGAGGTGGGTAGTAATGTAGTGATTATAGGAGCTTATAGATAATTCAAGAATTTATCTTGAAGTTGATTTCACAAATGTTTATGAGCATATATATTACGCAATGTGCAATAAACTCATATCAACGTGCATATACTCAAAACATGCGTGAACGTGCTCCAAATAAATCACGTGTGATAGAACGAAAGCAAAAATATCATGTTAGGGGACAAGAAAGAGAGAGCGTATTGCGATGACGTTTCAAGCGAAAGTCGAGTTAGTCTTTTAACGGATTTTGTGGCGAAAAGACGCGTTGTGTTTAGACGCGTTGTGTGTAAAAAATGTGAAAATTCAGTAAATATCCAAATATTGAAGGAACAAGTACGACAGTGCAATCACTACGTGTCACGAGGTAGGAGGTATTATAAGGGGGTGGGACGTAGTTCCTAGTGCGCGCAAACCCAAGACCAATCCAATTAACTTCAATAAACGTGGGAGGTTTTCAAAGCTGATAAAGTGTTTTCTTGGCTAGCCGAATCGTCTATTAGCTTAATCCGACTCTGAGGCATATATAGGGGAGTTTCAGCACCGCTGAACCCGCTAGCCGAACACATTTGTTATAGTTTAGCCCTTTCACACAATACCAATATTGTTGGGGTTTCATACGATTATAAGTCATATACAACATTTTAAAGTTCAGCGGAAACCACCATCTTGAATTTGGATGGCGTCAAATAACGAAATTCGACTTTTACTGGTTCATCTCTTTCAACTCTTTCATATAGTAAGGGTTTGAGGCGGTTTTCAGTCATTTACAGTATTTTCAAGTTGAGTGGTAGCCGCCATCTTGGAATTTAAGATGGCGACGGACAACGAAATTCGACTTCTACTCGTTTATTACTTTCACCTAATAACAATATTGTGAAGGTTTCATGATATTTTCAGTTATTTACAACTTTCAAAATAAAAGTGGAAGCCGTCATCTTGTATTAATGATGGCGTCAAGCAACAAATTTTGTTCCTCCTATTTGAACCCTTTCACTCAATACTCATATTGTTGAGTTATTCATTCCACTTCCGGTAATTCGATGTTTTCATAGATTTTTATAATTTTTTATCATTTTAACTTAAAATCAACACACAGAACTTATCAAAAATGTGTAAAAATGGGAATTCCAATTCAAATATGTTCTATCTAATCTGAGCGTGTCCTGTTTTGACATCTTGATCGAGAACTGTCACTAAGTTTTATGGCGGTTTAACAATCAGGCACTGAGTGCTATTATAGAACATGCAAAAGAAAGCTTTCAGCAAACTTCTAAGTTTGTGTTTTATTATAGTTTAAACATAGCATTCCTAACTTTTTCTAAATAACTAAAACAATATGTTTAATGGAAGATTTATGAGCTTTTTCAAAACTATCTGAAAACAGATGGTCGATTCAAGAATATAAGCATTTTGCATGACCATAATAAAACCGTCATAAAACGCACAAAAAAAGCCATAATAAAACCATAATAAAACATCGAAATGCTAGTTAGCTTGATCTGTGTTACTTGGGCGGGCACTACATCGCTGTTTTCAAATAAGCCCACTACTTTTTGTTAAAAAAATTATATTTTGAAACAAATTCTTTACACAGTATCGGATAAACAAACTCTCCTTGTTACTCAATCAAATGTTGATGTATGTTATTTTATTTTCCAAACACTGGAAGTAGGCGATGACTAAAGCTTAGTTCTTTTAGAAATGGGACAGTTAAGAATGCGTGTATCTCGAAAACTATTCGTTTGATCCAAATACTTTGTATGAAGGAAATGAAGGTAATCTTATGATAATTCATGAAAAAATTTGAAAAAAATATTAATCGTTCTTTGTTAAAAAAAATCTACTTTATTCTTGGTACCTCCCATCGGCTGATGCACACTTTATTCAGTCATAACATTGATCAGCCTTTTCAACTTATACTTCGTCTTATCTGAATTTTAGATTGCTACATCTTCCTCCTTTAATTCCAGCTACTTTTTGGTCCAACACTTCTCTTTTAAAAGAAACTGAGGGCCATTTAGTGGATACAGCTTTTGCGAAATAAACGAAACTTGATTATTTTTGAGCAACTTTAAAGCGTTTTTAATGAAATTTCTGCAGGCAAAATCTGATAATAACGAAGTGAAACCATCAAGAGATCGAAATTGAATTACAATCGGTTAGTAAAGATCGTAAGTTGCGAAGGGTCATGCAAGATTACTCTTTTTAGGCTTTTACAAACAGCGAAAATCAAAGTTTTCATTTTAAAAGTTGTTGTTTTTTTTTCGCAGGAGCAGAATTTTGGCAAATCATTATATTTTATAAAAAACAACCAGCAAATACATACTTTAATATGCTCGCAACTAGAGATGTACCGAATATTCGGTCGGCCGAATATTCGGCGCCGAATATCGCCAAAAAACCGTTAAGCCGAATATTCGGCTCACCGAATAGCTGAGCTAAGTATTCGGCCGAATAGGCCGAATAGACCGAATATCTACTACAGACTTGTGAATTTTTCAAATAATTTTTAATAATTTATAAAATATCCAAAAGCTATGTTGTAAAAGCTACACAATCATGAAAAACTTATGGTTTCAGCAAAACATCTAAGGTGTATCCGCGTATATATTTACTGTAGATCATACAGGAGTATGCTGAACGGTATCGTTTTATGCTTTGATTATAGTTTATTCCAGATTTTCTGGATATATTCTGGCTTGCCCATAAATCCAGTAAAGAATCCAGATAAGTCAAATCTGGACGGGATGTCCAGATATTGTTTAATACTTACACTACACTACTACTATAATACTTACATTGCTCGTGTTTATTCAGATTGTTTACTAAATCAAATAATAAATTCAAATTCCTCTTTAAAATTATATAGATTTTGTGTTCAATTTTTCAAAAATTTCAAAATTCAAACATAAATTTTACCCTTTTCAATTTTAATTTTTACTACAATCATTCTGGTTGCTTGACCGTCTGGATACGTGTATTTGAAAGTATGGTATGCTTAAGGTTAAAGATAAGCTCAGCAACTTCAGCAACTATTTCAAAGATATTTTGCTCAAAATTCGACCTTCATCTAAGTTATTCAATACCAGAGAAGTAATAGCTTGAAGCCTGTTTCGACATTTTTTATCCCAGATTTCACAGGAACGCAATCGCTTTGGTGATAAACGCCCTCGAAGCGACTAGTCATCTGATGTCTTTTCAGTTATTGGTGACATTTAAAAATCAGGAAGACCCGTACTTAAAAAAATATCTTGTAATACATCATCCGATAATATCATCTTGTTGAAAATAATCGACTAAAAACATTAGGGGCATCAATATGGAAGAAATAGAAAGCATTGAAATAATCGCTTAAGGTTTTTTCATTGAAAACTCAATAGAATATTGGACCGAATATTCGGCCGAATATTCGTTTGGCCGAATAGTTGAAAAGGTCAATATTCGGTATTCGGCCGTTCGCCGAATACCACTATTCGGTACATCTCTACTCGCAACCTTGCCACGGGCAGACATGGTAAAGGATTCAAACGTTGGAATTTGTTTGAAATAGGGTATTTCATTAGTTTTGTCGTTCATTAGAAATCATCTGTCCCATTGCCTCGGTACGGGCTATACAGCTTACGAGCTCTGGAACTAGGAAAAAAAATGTTTGAGGTTGAGTTTGAATGACTCATTACTAGGCAACACTTTCAGCTTATCGGAGAAACATTTCTTGGACATTACAGCGATCTACACTTTGTTTTTTGCTTATTAAAAATTAAAAATTCTAGTATGAGACTTGACTTCCTTGATGACCCTTAACCGTAGTTGCCGATCATGTGCTTCACTCCAATGTTTGATGTGAAATTTGTGGACATTTTTGACAGTGTTTGCATACTTTTCCACCACTCACATACAATATTTTTTTTAATAATCAACGGTTTTGTCAGCTATCAATTTGATAATGATGGATTTTGAAATAAACTGTGCATAATATTTTTTTTCAAAAACGCGTAAATTTAAAATTTTGAAAAAAATGGGTCTTATAGTTTATTTTACAGGCAGCAAAATGCAGTCAAAATTTTGAATGTCCGATTACTCGTAAACGAGCTATTAGCAAAAGAAAGTGTCCCCTTCCTAAAAGAACTAAGCTTTAATTGACATGGCATGTGAATTTTTTTCGCTCTGCTAAATAATTCCAATAATTTTCGTTTTTAGATTTACTAAATATAATTAATTGATATAAAGTGGTATCAACGTGCCATGGTTGCCATGGTTGCCATGGACCGAGTAAATTTTAGGAATTATGTTCGTCAAGTTATGTCGTGAGACGGAATACTAAGTAAATAAATAACGGTATCAACGTGCGGCCGGAGATTCACAGCAAGGATGGTCACCGAAATAAGTGCTCCTAGTGCTCCTAGAAACGGTCTTTTGCAATTGCGGATTGCGGTTTCTTTGTTTGTGTCAGTACTTGGATTTCGGTTTTTATTCAATGGACCTATATAAAAGTGATTTTTTGAAGTGTATAAGTTTTGTCTTGTGGTCAGGCAGAGGAGTCATGCATATAAGCAAATAGTACATGTTTCTATCATAATTTCGTGATTTTGCACCCGATCGAGAAGAAAACACTCTCACATAAATTTTATTGAAAATCCAATCAACCGTTTAATTTGAATTTCAAGTTGAAGGTCAAGAAGTGGCAACTTAAAACACAGTTGAATGTGTTACCCAAAATTGTCGAAAAAATGCATCGGATTCAATATTTTAACTGATCTTGACGTATTAATAGGTAATTGAAAGCGAACCGAAGTTCGTACGGAAACTAGCTGACTAGCTTAAATATAATGAAGAAAAAGGCTAGGTCATTCGGTCAATGGACGTTAGGCCGAATGGGCTATTAGGTTGAATTGTCGTTAGTGCAAATGATCAATAGGCCGAATACTCACTAAGCCGATTGGTCACTCGAGAGGACAGTAGACTGAAAAGATGTTAGGCTGAATGAATTTTGGACTAAATAACGCCAATGTGCAATAAGTATTTTGACGGAAAGTGGTCAAGCTGAATGGACAAAAGGCCGTAAGGATTTTGGATCCAATAGACTGTAGACCGAATGATCATTCGACCTTAAAACTTTTGACCTTAAGACTATGCAGCCTTACATCTATTCGGCCAAAAAACCATCGACCTCAAAGTTTTCTGAGTCATCGATCATGAGTTCAAGCTCCAGAAGGTCACAGTGTACCAACAGGTCTTCCCTTGGTTGTCTGGTTCACTTCAATGCAATTGAAAATCAGCTGATGCAAATTCTCGTGTTGATTTTTTTTCATACCAAATCATATGAAAATATCATAGATTAACCTGCGGTTATCAAATCCTGAATTTTGCCCTCATTGGCAAATTCGGTTATCGATAAGAGCTTACACCCCTCGGAATCCCATTGATAAACGAAAAAAACCGGCCAAACAACCGGTGGTCTCGAAGAGTCCTAATCTTATCGCCCCCCTATAGCACCCTCCGAGGGTTGACGTAAATGGTTAACTTTCTTCCAGACTGTGGTCTCCCCAAAGCGATGATAAGCTGCTCCAGTCGGGGGCCTATAAGAACTCGTGCCTCGGCAGGGTCCGATAACAGTTTAACCAGTGCTAGCAACGTAGAATGAAACAGTTGATTATCTTGTGTGCCACCTTAATTCTTGCAGTCAATGCAAACTCGGATATCCATCCAGATATTATAGAGGACGCGCATTTAGATGCGGTAAGGATAGTTTGGTGGATTGATTGAAAGACGTTCTAAAGCAATTGTTTTGGGTCTCCACAGCTAGGACTTCTTCGTAAGTACGGCTATCCAGCAGAAGAGCACATCGTAGAAACCGACGATGGCTACCTTTTGGGAATTCATCGCTGTCCCGGCAGCCCGATGTCCCCGCCGGCCTTCGGTAAGCCCGTAGTCCTGCTGCAGCACGGAATGTTGAGCTCCTCAGCAGATTACATCCTGATGGGTCCGCAGACCAGTTTGGTGTACATGTTGGCCGATGCCGGATATGACGTTTGGCTAGGAAATGCCCGAGGAAATCGGTACTCCAACCGTCATCGCTCTAGGCACAACGAGACTGCACAGTTCTGGGACTTTTCGTGGCACGAAGTCGGCAGCATCGACATACCCAACGTTATCGATTACATTCGAGCAAGAACTGGACAGCAAGCCATCCAATACGTTGGTCACTCGCAGGGAACAACTGTGTTCTGGGTGATGATGTCCCAGCATCCGTACTACAACCGACGCATCAAGTCAGCTCACTTCCTCGCCCCTGCTGCCTACATGCACCACACCCGTAGTCCTTATGTGATCTTCCTGGCCACCTTCCTGCACACCACGGAACTGATGCTGCAGATGATGGGAACCCACTACTTCGCTCCTACTAACGAGATGGACATCCAAGGTGGACTGGAGAACTGTCACGATGGCGCTCCAAACCAGCAAATGTGCACGATCCACACCTTCCTGATTGCGGGCTTCAACTCACAAGAAGTGAACTTTGTACGTAATCTTCACCAAACTTTGTCTCCAAGTATTCTAACATTTTCTATTTCCCTCGGATACAGACCATGTTGCCCGTTATTCACGCTCACTCACCGGCTGGCGCTTCGGCCATGCAGATGATCCATCACGCTCAGACCGTTCGATCACGAATCTTCCGCCAGTATGACCACGGACCCACGATCAATCTGGTGCGCTACGGATCGACCATTCCTCCGCGGTACAACTTCGCCAATGTTCAGTGTCCTACTCTGTTGTACCACAGCACAAACGATTGGCTAGCTGCGCCGGAAGACGTTCAGCTACTGCGTAACGAACTTCCGAACGTTCACAAGCAGTATCTGGTTCGGCAGCATTCCTTCAACCATATGGACTTCATCTGGGCCATCAACGTTCGGCCGTTGCTATACGACGAGCTTCTAGCGGATCTTAACGCTTACAAAAACGCGAACCCAGTTGGATAAACTCCTCTGCCGAAAAAAGTATCAAAAATATCTCAAAACCGCAGAATAAACAAATTATGGAAGAATTGAAAAACTATTGGAATGTTATCGTGTTGCTTCAATTTACAACCGTCACCAGTGAGTAGCCAGTAGATTGCCGATAAGAAAGATTTATGGTCACATTTCTTTCGCAGAAATTTGGGTCATAAATAATAAGTGGTATGTAGAACGTGCGCAACACTGATGTGACGCCAATTCTCGTGACTAAGCTAAGCGGTTTAACCCGAAGGGCTTAGTACGCGTGAGGCGGCAATTTTAAAACCTACGCGGCTGTCTTCGAAAAATCTTTTTTAAATTGTAATTCAAATTTGTTGATACCCTGAACACACATTCATTGGCTTCGACTAACATTCCATCGCTTCTACTCACGACTAAAACCTCCACTGCTAGTCATCGGTCTTAAATGTTTTCGGAAACTATCGGCTTTAACAATTGTGGAGCGATTTTAAACCTTTTAGTATTAAAAAAATTTGGAAAAAAATAAATTATCGAACTGAAACAAGCAATTTGTAATTTTCTTAGCTGTACTTTTTGTGTCTTTTTTTTAAAAGGTAAAAACTGTGTACGTTCATAGAAACAATTAACGAGCATTTCTCTTTACAATATTTCGGTATAAAATAATCGAACAGTCGAGTTATACGAATGCCGAATCGATGAACTTTTTGTAGTTTTGTTGAATTTACCTCAGAACCCAACATGGTTTGTTTTGGTTCCACATCCTTTGACTTAATTCGCAATAGAGTTGTTTTTGACATTGCTCACGCACACTTACCCAGTGACGTGTACGAATGAGAAAAGAAAACATTTACCTCCAAAAATGGCAGTGCGAAAATCGGATCGGGCAGCCAGCCGACAAACATGGTCGTTTTAAGGTAAATTTTCCCTAAATTGAACAGTGTAAATGGAACGGATTATGACACAAATAATACTAGCGGCAAATAGGACTATTGAGACAATGCGGCGATGATTGCTGATGACAGGAATGAATGATGTTTACATTAAGCCACACTCGGCTCTGCGTTCACACTTCGTCTGTAGATGTCAAGGAGGGCCAAGCGGAAGGGCACTCGGCAACCCGTCTACTGTTGGACGACGGAAATCGCGGACCTGCGTACTAGCTGCCTACAGACTAGGCGACGTATGCAGAGAGCGAGGTCCCCGTCAGCGAGAGCGAAGCGAAGAGTACCCTATCAATTGCGAGGTCTGCCCTCTGCAAGATAATCAATGCGAGTAAAAAGGCACGATTCAGGCAACTCTGCGAGGACGCCAACGACAACCCCTGGGGCGACGCTTACAGGATTGTCATGGCCAAGACGCGGAGCGGAGGTGCGCCACAGGAATCGTGTTCGAACAAACTGCGTGAAATCTTCAACGAGCTGTTCCCACAGCACGTGGAGGTAACATGGCCGAGGATCCCATACGACTGGAATACGAGTGAGGAGGGACAGATTTCACTGGAGGAACTGCGCGACATCGCTAAGACGCTTCAGTTGAACAAAGTTCCGTGTCCGGATGGGATCCCTTACATAGCAGTGAAGACCGCGCCCATGGAACATCCCGAAATGTTCCGGTCATCACTGCAACAGTACGTGGATGAAAGGGTCTTTCCAGGCGTGTGGAAGCGGCAGCGATTGGTGCTCCTGCCAAAACCGGGCAAGCCACCAGATGACTCATCAGCATATCGCCCAATATGCCTCCTGGATACTGCTGGAAAGGTGTTAGAGAAGGTGGTACAGAGCAGGATCCAGCTCTACACCGAAAGCGCGAACGACCTATCCGATAAACAGTTCGGTTTTCGAAAAGGTCGCAGTACGGTGGATGCCATACGACGTGTCATCGAAGGGGCAGACGAAGCCAAACTGAAGATGAGGAGAGGAGACCGGTTTTGCGCAGTGGTAACCCTTGACGTGAAGAACGCCTTCAACAGCGTCAGTTGGGCAGCGATTGCGTCGTCGCTCAATCATATGAGGATTTCGGCATATACATATCTGTACGATGGTGGAGTGTTGCTTCCGTAATCGCCAACTACAGTATATGACCAACGAGGAACTGGAAACAGTGAGTGTCTCGGCAGGGGTTCCACAAGGATCGATTCTTGGCCCGGTATTGTGGAACTTTGTTCACAACGAACTGCTGAGACTGTGTCTCTCCACGGGAGTGAGACTTGTGGGATTCGCTGACAACTTGGTTCTCCTGGTATCGGGCCCATCAACCGGAGAGGTCCTGCTACTCGCCACAGTAGCGATTGAGAAGGTAGAAAATTGGATGCGCTGCCAGAGCTTGCGTCCGTCTCATCACAAAACAGAGATGGTGCTGATCACCAACCTGATTCCAGCACAATCAGGGACGATTGCAGCTGGACCAAGCGTGCGATCAAGAAGTACCTGAGGGTGATGATCGACGACCGGCCCACGTCGACTACGCCTGTAAGAAAGCAGCCCTCTCACGGGCCATGTCGAATAACTCGGCGATCCGCTACAGTAGGAGGAGAGTCCTGACGAGTGTGACCTCGTCCATTTTGCGGTACGGAGCGGCAGCCTTGAGCACGCAGTGTAACTTGCAAAAGCTCTGCATTATGCAGCGGCTGATGAACCTGCGAGTAATCAGCGCATACCGAACGGTGTCCTCGGTAGCTGCTGATGTTGTGGCGGGGGTCATGCCCATCTCGGTCTTGCTATAGGAAGATATCTTCTGCTACGAGCACAGGAACATGCCCGATATGCGGAGACATGCCAGAGAGGCCTCGATGTCCAACTGGCAGCACCAGTGGGACAGCTCGGAACGTGGCCGGTGGACCCATCGCTTGATCCCTAACGTCGGATCCTGGATGGACCGGAGACATGGAGAGGTGTAGTTCTGCATGACACTGTTCTTGACTGCTTCATGCAGTACCGCCATCGGTTTGGACACGTGGCCTCGCCATTCTGCCCAACCTGCGGTGACACAGTAGAGGCACCAGAGCACGTAGTGTTCAACTGTCCGAGGTTCGAAGGGGCACGCGCTAACATGCTTGCCGCCTGCGGACCAGACACGACAGCCGACAACATCGTATGGCGGATGTGTGAAGATGCCAATACTTGGCGCGTGGTCAGCGATGAGTTCACCCGGATCATGACTGCCCTGCAAAGGAGTTGGAGTGTAGATTGATTCCTCCGTCGGGGAGCATCTGAATATTGTGCGTCCGAACCTGGCAGTAAAGCATACAAAGATAAGACTCTACTTTCTGTGTATTCCGAGCTGCCAGGTACGTCGCTCGTATGTGTGTAGGATTCCTCAAACGTTACCGTCGCGGAGTATCCTATTCGAACGCACCATCTGCGATGGAGGCTGTGGGGATAAGACAAGTCATTCTCCGCAGTCGAACTCGTAGGGGGAAGAGTATTCACGTCGCGGAGTACTCTCGGCTAGAGTGGTCTCACCTCGCCGTCGGATGAGCCACTCGATTCATCTGAGTCGCAAGCGTAAAAGACCCGTACGTGTGCTATGACAAGCGCGTGTCTAGGATAAGCTGCTCTTGATTCGGCAGTCTAGTGTTGCCAGCCCCAAAGTTGCAAGCCAAAGGAAGGAGGAAGACCGGACCACGGTCGGAGTAGAATGCCCTTTCAGTGGGGGGCATTCGAGTAGTGTGCGTCCGATTCTAGCAGTAAAGCATACAAAAATAAGACTATACCTTCTGCGTATGCCGAGCTGTTAGGTACCTACGTCGTGAACGTTGTGTAGGATACCTCCACCGCCGCGGGGTATGTAAGTAGAACACGCTCCCTACGACGGAAGCTGCGGGGATAAGACTTGACCTTCTCCGCAGTCGAAGACGTAGGGAGAAGAGAATTCACGTAGCGGAATGACGTCTTCGCCGGGATTCTTCCGAGTAGTTTCGTAAAGCCCCGGACGTGTGCTGTGACAGGCGCGTGTCCAGGATAAGATACTCTCGGCCGGCTAATGGACGGGCAAAGAGGAGAGGTCCTCGAGCCAAACCAAGCGGAGTCAAAACCTCAAGGCGTTAGAGGAAAGGTCATTGGTCTCTAGCAGTGGTCTCAAACAGAGACCAACCAAGTGAACCTAGTAACCACGTAAACATCGAACCAAGTGCACCTCGAATTACGAGTAAAAGCTGAACCTCGAGTCGTCAGAGGAGAGGTCCTTGGTAGCCGATGAGCGCTGAAGCGCGGACTTGGTCTCCCATCACAGGTACAGCCTTCGTTGCAGGCCCTAGGTGGACTTTATGGCTTAGGGGTTCATAGTATCTAGAGTCGACCAATTGCACCCATGGACTTGCCGGGAGACTTGAGACATGCATTCCTTCGTCTAAATTAAAATATCTCGCGTGAGCTTTCATTACGTCGAATGAAACCAAATGTAAACAAAGGGTTTCATCCCAAGAAAAATAAAAAACTGCACAACCTAGCCGCAAACTTCTTTCCATTTAGAATATTTTCCTGACCAACATATTGTATACGTAAAATACTAATTTTAAAGTTGTTTTGATAACTTTTGCAGCAGTTTTCTGTAAATTCCCAAGATGTGTCATACGACGTAATGAAAGCTCACGCGAAATATAAACATAAACTCAGTAATCGAAATCGCTGTTCAAGTTTCCGAATGAGGACGAGACTTTACAAATGTTGACATCATGACGCATGCACGCGGAGCAAAACAACCTTAAACTGTGGTTACTGGTTATACTGCAATGCAGATGCTAATGAGAAGTTATCTTATTGAGACTTGAGAAATGAGTACTTTCCCGGTCTCCATATTGTCAAAATAGAAGATCGGTCTCAATTTTCCTGGGAAAAAAAATCTGATGTTGAAGTTGAAATGGTAGTCTCGGATCCATAATAAGTGTTTAATCGGTAAATTACAACAAATTCTAAGAGAGTGTATTTACATATCCTAACTATATAAACAATTGACCTGTCTCACAATACTTTCCAGGTCAGAATTCTCTGGATGATGTCCCCATACAGTAGCTCCCGAACATCCTTGGCAAACAGAAAATCCAGATGGTTAAAGGTGTTATGCTGCACCTGGCGGTGTTCAATGAGATTCGGTAGTGCACGGCCAAGCTGCAGTACGTCTTCGGGATCAGCAAGATAATCGTTCAAGCCGTAGTGAAACACAACCGGTGTCCGTACTTCCGTGAGGTTGTACTCCGGAGGTTCCGGCATGCCGTATATGAATGTATTTTTGATTTTACCGAAATCGTATCGACGAAATTGTGCCGTCCGTACGCCTTGAGCGTAGTGGACAATCTGCTTCGTCGATGCACCCGCAGGTGTGTGACCAACGAGAAGGGGAATTATTTGCTGGAAAAAGAGTTTCGGTTAGGAAAACAGTTGGAGGTTTTCTAGTGCATTATACATTACCAGTTCGACCTGATCGGGATCAGCTCCTGCCAATTGAAAAAGGACGTTCAGGCACAGATTACTTGTAATACTTCCAGAGCAAAACAATCGAGCTATGTCATGGAGAATACTATTGTTCGGCTTGAACTCGTCGATCCCGAAGGTTTCAAAAAGTATGGTTAGGGTTTCTTGGAATACGGATAACACTCGTAGCAGAGGACTTCTCATATGACTCGTGAAGGCCACTGGCGCTAGAGCCTGCATCAGATGTATCTTTTCGTTGTACTCAGGACGCGTTA